>NC_091168.1:50159024-50203115 GCF_040958095.1 Procambarus clarkii
TGGTAGTGGAGTGTGGTGGAAGTGTAGGGTGGCGGTAGTGTAGGGTGACAGTAGTGTAGGGTGGCAGTAGTGTAGGGTGGTGGTAGTGGAGGGTGGCAGTAGTGTAGGGTGGCAGTAGTGGAGGGTGGAGGTTGTGTAGGGTGGTGGTAGTGTAGGGTGGCAGTAGTGTAGGGTGGCGGTAGTGTAGGATGTCAGTAGTGGAGGGTGGCAGTAGTGTAGGGTGGCAGTAGTGTAGGGTGGCGGTAGTGTAGGGTGGCAGTAGTGTAGGGTGGCAATAGTGTAGGGTGGCAGTAGTGGAGGGTGGCGGTAGTGTAGTGTGGCAGTAGTGTAAGATGTCAGTAGTGGAGGGTGGCGGTAGTGTAGGGTGGCAGTAGTGTAGGGTGGCGGTAGTGTAGGATGTCAGTAGTGCAGGATGTCAGTAGTGGAGGGTGGCAGTAGTGTAGGGTGGTGGTAGTGTAGGATGTCAGTAGTGGAGGTTGGCAGTTGTGTAGGGTGGCAGTAGTGTAGGGTGGTGGTAGTGTAGGGTGGCAGTAGTGTAGGGTGGCGGTAGTGTAGGATGTCGGTAGTGGAGGGTGGCAGTAGTGTAGGGTGGCAGTAGTGTAGGATGTCAGTAGTGGAGGGTGGCGGTAGTGTAGGGTGGCAGTAGTGGAGGGTGGCAGTAGTGGAGGGTGGCAGTAGTGTTGGATGGCAGTAGTGGAGGGTGGCAGTAGTGGAGGGTGGCAGCAGTGTAGGGTGGCGGTAGTGTAGGGTGGCGGTAGTGGAGGGTGGCAGTAGTGGAGGGTGGCAGTAGTGTAGGGTGGCAGTAGTGTAGGGTGGCGGTAGTGTAGGATGTCTGTAGTGGAGGGTGGCAGTAGTGTAGGGTGGCAGTAGTGTAGGATGTCAGTAGTGGAGGGTGGCGGTAGTGTAGAATGGCAGTAGTGGAGGGTGGCAGTAGTGTAGGATGTCAGTAGTAGAGGGTGGCGGTAGTGTAGGGTGGCAGTAGTGGAGGGTGGCAGTAGTGTAGGGTGGCGGTAGTGTAGGATGGCAGTAGAGTAGGGTGGCGGAAGTGGAGGGTGGCAGTAGTGTAGGATGGCAGTAGTGTAGGGGGTGGTAGTGTAGGGTGGCAGTAGTGTAGGGTGGCGGTAGTGTAGGATGTCAGTAGTGGAGGGTGGCGGTAGTGTAGGATGGCAGTAGTGTAGGGTGGCAGTAGTGGAGGGTGGCAGTAGTGGAGGGTGGCGGTAGTGTAGGGTGGCAGTAGTGGAGGGTGGCAGTAGTGTAGGGTGGCAGTAGTGTAGGGTGGTGGTAGTGTAGGGTGGCAGAAGTGTAGGGTGTCGGTAGTGTAGGATGTCAGTAGTGGAGGGTGGCGGTAGTGTAGGATGGCAGTAGTGTAGGGTGGCAGTAGTGGAGGGTGGCGGTATTGGAGGGTGGCGGTAGTGTATGGTGGCGGTAGTGTATGGTGGTGGTAGTGTAGGATAGCAGAAGTTAAGGGTGGTGGTAGTGTAGGGTGGCAGTAGTGGAGGGTGGCAGTAGTGTAGGGTGGCAGTAGTGGAGGGTTGCAGTAGTGGAGGATGGCAGTAGTAGAGGGTGGCAGTAGTGGAGGGTGGCGGTAGTGAAGGGTAGCAGTTGTGGAGGGTGGCAGTAGTGGAGGGAGGCAGTAGTGGAGGGAGGCAGTAGTGGAGGATGGCAGTAGTGGAGGGTGGCAGATGTGGAGGTTGGCAGTAGTTGGGGGTGGCAGTAGTGTAGGGTGGCGGTAGTGGAGGGTGGCAGTAGTGATGGATGGCAGTAGTTAAGGGTGGCAGTAGTGTATGATGGCAGTAGTGGAGGGTGGCACTAGTGTAGGGTGGTAGTAGTGTAGGGTGACGGTTGTGGATGGTGGCGTTTGTGTAGGGTGGCAGTAGTGGAAAGTGACAGTAGTGGAGGGTGGCAGTAATGGAGGGTGGCAGTAGTGGAGAGTGGCAGTAGTGGAGGGTGGCAGTAGTGGAGGGTGGCAGTAGTGGAAAGTAGCGATAATGTAGGGTGGTAGTAGTGTAGGGTGGCAGTAGTGGAGGGTGATGGTAGTGGAGGGTGGTGGAAGTGTTGGATGGCAGTAGTGGAGGGTGACAGTACTGTAGGGTGGCAGTAGTGGAGGGTGGTGGTAGTGGAGGGTGGCAGTAGCCAAGGATGGTGGTAGTGGAGGGTGGTGGAAGTGTAGGGTGGCGGTAGTGTAGGGTGACAGTAGTGTAGGGTGGCAGTAGTGGAGGGTGGTGGTAGTGGAGGGTGGCAGTAGTGAAGGGTGGCAGTAGTGGAGAGTCACAGTAGTGGAGGGTGGCGGTAGTGGAGGGTGGCAGTAGTGGAGGGTGGTGGTAGTGTTGGGTGGCCGTAGTGGAGGGTCGCAGTAGTGGAGGGTGGCAGTAGTGGAAGGTGCCAGTAGTGTAGGGTGGCGGTAGCGTAGGGTGGCAGTAGTGGAGGGTGGCGGTAGTGAAGGGTTGCGGTAGTGTAGGGTGGCGGTAGTGGAGGGTGGCAGTAGTGAAGGGTGGCAGTAGGGTAGGGTGGCGGTAGTGTAGGGTGGTGGAAGCGTAGGGTGGCAGTAGTGGAGGGTGGCAGCAGTGCAGAGTGGCAGTGGTGTAGGGTGGCAGTAGTGTAGGGTGGCAGTAGAGGATTGTGGCAGTTGTGGAGGGTGACACTAGTGTAGGGTGGCAGTAGTATAGGGTGGCGGTAGTGGAGGGTGGCGTTAGTGTAGGGAGGCAGTAGTGGAAAGTGACAGTAGTAGAGGGTGGCAGTAGTGGAGAGTGGCAGTAGTGGAAAGTAGCAATAATGTAGGGTGGCAGTTGTGTAGGGTGGCAGTAGTGGAGAGTGGCAGTAGTGGAAAGTAGCAATAATGTAGGGTGGCAGTAGTGTAGGGTGGCGGTAGTGTAGGGTGGCGATAGTGTAGGGTGGCGATCGTGTTGGGTGGTGGTAGTGTAGGGTGGAAGTAGTGAAGGGTGGCGGTAGTGTAGGGTGGCGGTGGTGTAGGGTGGCGATGGTGTAGGGTGGCGGTAGTGTAGGGTGGCGGTAGTGTAGGGTGGCGGTGGTGTAGGGTGGCGGTAGTGTAGGGTGGCGTTGTGTTGGGTGGCAGTTGTGGAGGATGGCAGTAGTGGAAAGTAGCAATAATGTAGGGTGGCAGTAGTGGAAGGTGCCAGTAGTGTAGGGTGGCAGTAGTGGAGGGTGGCAGTAGTGGAGGGTGGCAGTAGTGTAGAGTGGCAGTAGTGGAAGGTGGCGTTAGTGTAGGGTGGCGGTAGTGTAGAGTGGCGGTAGTGTAGGGTGGCAGTAGTGAAGGGTGGCAGTGGTGGAGGGTGGCAGTAGTGGAGGGTGGCAGTAGTGTAGGGTGGCAGTAGTGGAGGGTGGCAGTTGTGGAGGGTGGCAGTAGTGTAGGGTGGCACTAGTGGAGGGTGGCAGTAGGGGAAGGTGCCAGTAGTGAAGGGTGGCAGTAGTGGAGGGTGGCAGTAGATGAGGGTGGCAGTAGTGAAGGGTGGCAGTAGGGTAGGGTGGCGGTAGTGGAGGGTGGCCGTAGTGTAGGGTGGTGGTAGTGTAGGGTGGCAGTAGTGGAGGATAGCAGTAGTGGAGGGTGGCAGTAGTGTAGGGTGGCAGTAGTGGAGGGTGGAGGCAGTGTAGGGTGGTGGTAGTGTAGGGTGGCAGTAGTGTAGGGTGGCAGTAGTGTAGGATGTCAGTAGTGGAGGGTGGCAGTAGTGTAGGGTGGCAGTAGTGTAGGGTGGCGGTAGTGTAGGGTGGCAGTAGTGTAGTGTGGCAGTAGTGTAGGGTGGCGGTAGTGGAGGGTGGCAGTAGTGGAGGGTGGCAGTAGTGTAGGGTGGCAGTAGTGTAGGGTGGCGATAGTGGAGGGTGGCAGTAGTGGAGGGTGGCAGTAGTGGAGGGTGGAAGTAGTGGAGGGTGGCAGTAGTGTAGGGTGGCAGTAGTGGAGGGTGGCAGTAGTGGAGGGTGGCAGTAGTGGAGGGTGGCAGTAGTGAAGGGTGGCAGTAGTGTAGGGTGGCGGTAGTGTAGGGTGGTGGTAGTGTAGGGTGGCAGTAGTGGAGGGTGGCAGTAGTGTAGGGTGGCAGTAGTGTAGGATGTCAGTAGTGGAGGGTGGCAGTAGTGGAGGGTGGCAGTAGTGTAGGGTTGCGGTAGTGTAGGATGTCAGTAGTGGAGGGTGGCAGTAGTGGAGGGTGGCAGTAGTGGAGGGTGGTAGTAGTGGAGGGTGGCAGTAGTGTAGGGTGGCAGTAGTGTAGGGTGGCAGTAGTGGAGGGTGGCAGTAGTGGAGGGTGGCAGTAGTGTAGGATGGCAGTAGTGTAGGGTGGCAGTAGTGTAGGGTGGCAATATTGGAGGGTGCCAGTAGTGTAGGATGGCAGTAGTGTAGGGAGGCAGTAGTGTAGGATGGCAGTAGTGGAGGGTGGCAGTAGTGTAGGGTGGCAGTAGTGTAGGGTGGCGGTAGTGTAGAATGTCAGTAGTGGAGGGTGACAGTAGTGTAGGGTTGCAGTAGTGTAGGGTGGCGGTAGTGTAGGGTGGCAGTAGTGTAGGGTAGCGGTAGTGTAGGATGTCAGTAGTGGAGGGTGGTGGTAGTGTAGGATAGCAGTAGTGTAGGGTGGCAGTAGTGTAGTGTGGCAGTAGTGGAGGGTGGCGGTAGTGGAGGGTGGCAGTAGTGTAGGGTGGCAGTAGTGGAGGGTGGCAGTAGTGGTGGGTGGCAGTAGTGTAGGGTGGCAGTAGTGTAGGGAGGAAGTAGTGGAGGGTGGCAGTAGTGGAGGGTGGCAGTAGTAGAGGGTGGCAGTAGTGTAGGGCGGAGGTAGTGGTGGGTGGCAGTAGTGGAGGGTGGCGGTAGTGTAGGGTGGCAGTAGTGTAGGGTAGCGGTAGTGTAGGATGTCAGTAGTGGAGGGTGGTGGTAGTGTAGGATAGCAGTAGTGTAGGGTGGCAGTAGTGTAGGGTGGCAGTAGTGGAGGGTGGCGGTAGTGGAGGGTGGCAGTAGTGTAGGGTGGCAGTAGTGGAGGGTGGCGGTAGTGGTGGGTGGCAGTAGTGTAGGGTGGCAGTAGTGTAGGGAGGCAGTAGTGGAGGGTGGCAGTAGTGGAGGGTGGCAGTAGTAGAGGGTGGCAGTAGTGTAGGGCGGAGGTAGTGGTGGGTGGCAGTAGTGGAGGGTGGCGGTAGTGTACGGTGGCAGTAGTGTAGGGTGGCAGTGGTGTAGGGTGGCGGTAGTGGTGGGTGGCAGTAGTGGAGGGTGGCAGAAGTGTAGGGTGGCAGTAGTGGAGGGTGGCAGTAGTGGAGGGTGGCAGTAGTAGAGGGTGGCAGTAGTGGAGGTTGGCAGCAGTGGAGCGTGGCAGTAGAGTAGGGTGGCAATAGTGTAAGGTGGCAGTAGTGTAGGGTGGCGGTACTGTAAGGTGGCAGTAGTGGAGAGTGGCAGTAGTGGAAAGTAGCAATAATGTAGGGTGGCAGTAGTGTAGGGTGGCGGTAGTGTAGGGTGGCGATAGTGTAGGGTGGCGATTGTGTTGGGTGGTGGTAGTGTAGGGTGGCAGTAGTGAAAGGTGGCGGTAGTGTAGTGTGGCGGTGGTGTAGGGTGGTAGTGGTGTAGGGTGGCGGTAGTGTAGGGTGGCGGTAGTGTAGGGTGGCGGTGGTGTAGGGTGGTGGTAGTGTAGGGTGGCGGTCGTGTTGGGTTGCAGTTGTGGAGGATGGCAGTAGTGGAAAGTAGCAATAATGTAGGGTGGCAGTAGAGGAGGGTGGCAGTAGTGGAAGGTGCCAGTAGTGTAGGGTGGCAGTAGTGGAGGGTGGCAGTAGTGTAGGGTGCCGGTAGCGTAGGGTGGCAGTAGTGGAGGGTGGCAGCAGTGTAGAGTGGCAGTGGTGTAGGGTGGCGGTAGTGTAGGGATGCAGTAGTGAAGGGTGGCGGTAGTGTAGGGTGGCAGTAGTGAAGGGTGGCAGTAGGGTAGGGTGGCGGTAGTGTAGGGTGGTGGAAGCGTAGGGTGGCAGTAGTGGAGGGTGGCAGCAGTGCAGAGTGGCAGTGGTGTAGGGTGGCAGTAGTGTAGGGTGGCAGTAGAGGATTGTGGCAGTTGTGGAGGGTGACACTAGTGTAGGGTGGCAGTAGTATAGGGTGGCGGTAGTGGAGGGTGGCGTTAGTGTAGGGAGGCAGTAGTGGAAAGTGACAGTAGTAGAGGGTGGCAGTAGTGGAGAGTGGCAGTAGTGGAAAGTAGCAATAATGTAGGGTGGCAGTTGTGTAGGGTGGCAGTAGTGGAGAGTGGCAGTAGTGGAAAGTAGCAATAATGTAGGGTGGCAGTAGTGTAGGGTGGCGGTAGTGTAGGGTGGCGATAGTGTAGGGTGACGATCGTGTTGGGTGGTGGTAGTGTAGGGTGGAAGTAGTGAAGGGTGGCGGTAGTGTAGGGTGGCGGTGGTGTAGGGTGGCGATGGTGTAGGGTGGCGGTAGTGTAGGGTGGCGGTAGTGTAGGGTGGCGGTGGTGTAGGGTGGCGGTAGTGTAGGGTGGCGTTGTGTTGGGTGGCAGTTGTGGAGGATGGCAGTAGTGGAAAGTAGCAATAATGTAGGGTGGCAGTAGTGGAAGGTGCCAGTAGTGTAGGGTGGCAGTAGTGGAGGGTGGCAGTAGTGGAGGGTGGCAGTAGTGTAGAGTGGCAGTAGTGGAAGGTGGCGTTAGTGTAGGGTGGCGGTAGTGTAGAGTGGCGGTAGTGTAGGGTGGCAGTAGTGAAGGGTGGCAGTGGTGGAGGGTGGCAGTAGTGGAGGGTGGCAGTAGTGTAGGGTGGCAGTAGTGGAGGGTGGCAGTTGTGGAGGGTGGCAGTAGTGTAGGGTGGCACTAGTGGAGGGTGGCAGTAGGGGAAGGTGCCAGTAGTGAAGGGTGGCAGTAGTGGAGGGTGGCAGTAGATGAGGGTGGCAGTAGTGAAGGGTGGCAGTAGGGTAGGGTGGCGGTAGTGGAGGGTGGCCGTAGTGTAGGGTGGTGGTAGTGTAGGGTGGCAGTAGTGGAGGATAGCAGTAGTGGAGGGTGGCAGTAGTGTAGGGTGGCAGTAGTGGAGGGTGGAGGCAGTGTTGGGTGGTGGTAGTGTAGGGTGGCAGTAGTGTTGGGTGGCAGTAGTGTAGGATGTCAGTAGTGGAGGGTGGCAGTAGTGTAGGGTGGCAGTAGTGTAGGGTGGCGGTAGTGTAGGGTGGCAGTAGTGTAGTGTGGCAGTAGTGTAGGGTGGCGGTAGTGGAGGGTGGCAGTAGTGGAGGGTGGCAGTAGTGTAGGGTGGCAGTAGTGTAGGGTGGCGATAGTGGAGGGTGGCAGTAGTGGAGGGTGGCAGTAGTGGAGGGTGGAAGTAGTGGAGGGTGGCAGTAGTGTAGGGTGGCAGTAGTGGAGGGTGGCAGTAGTGGAGGGTGGCAGTAGTGGAGGGTGGCAGTAGTGAAGGGTGGCAGTAGTGTAGGGTGGCGGTAGTGTAGGGTGGTGGTAGTGTAGGGTGGCAGTAGTGGAGGGTGGCAGTAGTGTAGGGTGGCAGTAGTGTAGGATGTCAGTAGTGGAGGGTGGCAGTAGTGGAGGGTGGCAGTAGTGTAGGGTTGCGGTAGTGTAGGATGTCAGTAGTGGAGGGTGGCAGTAGTGGAGGGTGGCAGTAGTGGAGGGTGGTAGTAGTGGAGGGTGGCAGTAGTGTAGGGTGGCAGTAGTGTAGGGTGGCAGTAGTGGAGGGTGGCAGTAGTGGAGGGTGGCAGTAGTGTAGGATGGCAGTAGTGTAGGGTGGCAGTAGTGTAGGGTGGCAATATTGGAGGGTGCCAGTAGTGTAGGATGGCAGTAGTGTAGGGTGGCAGTAGTGTAGGATGGCAGTAGTGGAGGGTGGTAGTAGTGTAGGGTGGCAGTAGTGTAGGGTGGCGGTAGTGTAGAATGTCAGTAGTGGAGGGTGACAGTAGTGTAGGGTTGCAGTAGTGTAGGGTGGCGGTAGTGTAGGGTGGCAGTAGTGTAGGGTAGCGGTAGTGTAGGATGTCAGTAGTGGAGGGTGGTGGTAGTGTAGGATAGCAGTAGTGTAGGGTGGCAGTAGTGTAGGGTGGCAGTAGTGGAGGGTGGCGGTAGTGGAGGGTGGCAGTAGTGTAGGGTGGCAGTAGTGGAGGGTGGCAGTAGTGGTGGGTGGCAGTAGTGTAGGGTGGCAGTAGTGTAGGGAGGAAGTAGTGGAGGGTGGCAGTAGTGGAGGGTGGCAGTAGTAGAGGGTGGCAGTAGTGTAGGGCGGAGGTAGTGGTGGGTGGCAGTAGTGGAGGGTGGCGGTAGTGTAGGGTGGCAGTAGTGTAGGGTAGCGGTAGTGTAGGATGTCAGTAGTGGAGGGTGGTGGTAGTGTAGGATAGCAGTAGTGTAGGGAGGCAGTAGTGTAGGGTGGCAGTAGTGGAGGGTGGCGGTAGTGGAGGGTGGCAGTAGTGTAGGGTGGCAGTAGTGGAGGGTGGCGGTAGTGGTGGGTGGCAGTAGTGTAGGGTGGCAGTAGTGTAGGGAGGCAGTAGTGGAGGGTGGCAGTAGTGGAGGGTGGCAGTAGTAGAGGGTGGCAGTAGTGTAGGGCGGAGGTAGTGGTGGGTGGCAGTAGTGGAGGGTGGCGGTAGTGTACGGTGGCAGTAGTGTAGGGTGGCAGTGGTGTAGGGTGGCGGTAGTGGTGGGTGGCAGTAGTGGAGGGTGGCAGAAGTGTAGGGTGGCAGTAGTGGAGGGTGGCAGTAGTGGAGGGTGGCAGTAGTAGAGGGTGGCAGTAGTGGAGGTTGGCAGCAGTGGAGCGTGGCAGTAGAGTAGGGTGGCAATAGTGTAGGGTGGCAGTAGTGTAGGGTGGCGGTACTGTAAGGTGGCAGTAGTGGAGAGTGGCAGTAGTGGAAAGTAGCAATAATGTAGGGTGGCAGTAGTGTAGGGTGGCGGTAGTGTAGGGTGGCGATAGTGTAGGGTGGCGATTGTGTTGGGTGGTGGTAGTGTAGGGTGGCAGTAGTGAAAGGTGGCGGTAGTGTAGGGTGGCGGTGGTGTAGGGTGGTGGTGGTGTAGGGTGGCGGTAGTGTAGGGTGGCGGTAGTGTAGGGTGGCGGTGGTGTAGGGTGGTGGTAGTGTAGGGTGGCGGTCGTGTTGGGTTGCAGTTGTGGAGGATGGCAGTAGTGGAAAGTAGCAATAATGTAGGGTGGCAGTAGAGGAGGGTGGCAGTAGTGGAAGGTGCCAGTAGTGTAGGGTGGCAGTAGTGGAGGGTGGCAGTAGTGTAGGGTGCCGGTAGCGTAGGGTGGCAGTAGTGGAGGGTGGCAGCAGTGTAGAGTGGCAGTGGTGTAGGGTGGCGGTAGTGTAGGGATGCAGTAGTGAAGGGTGGCGGTAGTGTAGGGTGACAGTAGTGTAGGGTGGCAGTAGTGGAGGGTGGTGGTAGTGGAGGGTGGTGAAAGTGTAGGGTGGTGATAGTGTTGGGTGGCAGTAGTGGAGGGTCGCAGTAGTGGAGGGTGGCAGTAGTGGAAGGTGCCAGTAGTGTAGGGTGGCGGAATCGTAGGGTGGCAGTAGTGGAGGGTGGCAGTAGTGAAGGGTGGCAGTAGTGGAGGATGGCAGTAGTAGAGGGTGGCAGTAGTGTAGGGTGGCAGTAGTGAAGGGTGGCAGTAGTGGAGGGTGGCCGTAGTGAAGGGTGGCAGTAGTGAAGGGTGGAGGTAGTGTAGGGTGGCGGTAGTGTAGGGTGGTGGTAGCGTAGGGTGGCAGTAGTGGAGGGTGGCGTTAGTGTAGGGTGGCAGTAGTGGAAAGTGGCAGTAGTGGAGGGTGGCAGTAGTGGAGGGTGGTAGTAGTGGAAAGTGGTGATAGTGTTGGGTGGCAGTAGTGTAGGGTGGCATTAATGGAGGGAGGCGGGAGTGTAGGGTGGCGGTAGTGTTGGGTGGGGGTAGTGTAGGGTGGTGGTAGTGTAGGGTGGCGGTAGTGGAGGGTGGCATTAGTTTAGGGTGGCTTTAGTGGAAAGTGGCAGTAGTGGAGGGTGGCAGTAGTGGAGGGTGGCAGTAGTGAAAAGTGGCGATAGTGTAGGGTGGCAGTAGTGTAGGGTGGCAGTAGTGGAGGGTGGCGGTAGAGTAGGGTGGCGGTAGTGTAGGGTGGAGGTAATGTAGGGTGGCGGTAGTGTATGGTGGCGGTAGTGGACGGTGGCGTTAGTGTAGGGTGTCAGTAGTGGAGGGTGGCGGTAGTGTAGGGTGGTTTTAGTGTAGGGTGGCAGTAGTGTAGGGTGGTGGTAGTGTAGGGTGGCGGTTGTGTAGGGTGGCGTGAGTGAAGGATGGCGATCGTGTTGGGTGGTGGTAGTGTAGGGTGGTAGTAGTGGAGGATGGCAGTAGTGGAGGGTGTTAGTAGTGTAGGGTGGCTGTAGTGGTGGGTAGCGTTAGAGTAGTGTAGCGGTAGTTTAGGGTGGCGGTAGTGTAGGGTGGCAGTAGTGGAGGGTCGCAGTAGTGGAGGGTGGCAGTAGTGGAAGGTGCCAGTAGTGTAGGGTGGCGGAATCGTAGGGTGGCAGTAGTGGAGGGTGGCAGTAGTGAAGGGTGGCAGTAGTGGAGGATGGCAGTAGTGGAGGGTGGCAGTATTGTAGGGTGGCAGTAGTGTAGGGTGGCAGTAGTGAAGGGTGGCAGTAATGAAGGATGGCAGTAGTGGAGGGTGGTGGTAGTGAAGGGTGGTGAAAGTGTAGGGTGGTGGTAGTGTTGGGTGGCAGTAGTGGAGGGTCGCAGTAGTGGAGGGTGGCAGTAGTGGAAGGTGCCAGTAGTGTAGGGTGGCGGAATCGTAGGGTGGCTGTAGTGGAGGGTGGCAGTAGTGACGGGTGGCAGTAGTGGAGGATGGCAGTAGTGGAGGGTGGCAGTATTGTAGGGTGGCAGTAGTGTAGGGTGGCAGTAGTGAAGGGTGGCAGTAGTGGAGGGTGGCCGTAGTGAAGGGTGGCAGTAGTGGAGGGTGGAGGTAGTGTAGGGTGGCGGTAGTGTAGGGTGGTGGTAGCGTAGGGTGACAGTAGTGGAGGGTGGCGTTAGTGTAGGGTGGCAGTAGTAGAAAGTGGCAGTAGTGGAGGGTGGCAGTAGTGGAGGGTGGCAGTAGTGGAAAGTGGTGATAGTGTAGGGTGGCATTAATGGAGGGAGGCGGGAGTGTAGGGTGGCGGTAGTGTAGGGTGGGGGTAGTGTAGGGTGGTGGTAGTGTAGGGTGGCGGTAGTGGAGGGTGGCATTAGTTTAGGGTGGCTTTAGTGGAAAGTGGCAGTAGTGGAGGGTGGCAGTAGTGGAGGGTGGCGGTAGTGAAGGGTTGCGGTAGTGTAGGGTGGCGGTAGTGGAGGGTGGCAGTAGTGAAGGGTGGCAGTAGGGTAGGGTGGCGGTAGTGTAGGGTGGTGGAAGCGTAGGGTGGCAGTAGTGGAGGGTGGCAGCAGTGCAGAGTGGCAGTGGTGTAGGGTGGCAGTAGTGTAGGGTGGCAGTAGAGGATTGTGGCAGTTGTGGAGGGTGACACTAGTGTAGGGTGGCAGTAGTATAGGGTGGCGGTAGTGGAGGGTGGCGTTAGTGTAGGGAGGCAGTAGTGGAAAGTGACAGTAGTAGAGGGTGGCAGTAGTGGAGAGTGGCAGTAGTGGAAAGTAGCAATAATGTAGGGTGGCAGTTGTGTAGGGTGGCAGTAGTGGAGAGTGGCAGTAGTGGAAAGTAGCAATAATGTAGGGTGGCAGTAGTGTAGGGTGGCGGTAGTGTAGGGTGGCGATAGTGTAGGGTGGCGATCGTGTTGGGTGGTGGTAGTGTAGGGTGGAAGTAGTGAAGGGTGGCGGTAGTGTAGGGTGGCGGTGGTGTAGGGTGGCGATGGTGTAGGGTGGCGGTAGTGTAGGGTGGCGGTAGTGTAGGGTGGCGGTGGTGTAGGGTGGCGGTAGTGTAGGGTGGCGTTGTGTTGGGTGGCAGTTGTGGAGGATGGCAGTAGTGGAAAGTAGCAATAATGTAGGGTGGCAGTAGTGGAAGGTGCCAGTAGTGTAGGGTGGCAGTAGTGGAGGGTGGCAGTAGTGGAGGGTGGCAGTAGTGTAGAGTGGCAGTAGTGGAAGGTGGCGTTAGTGTAGGGTGGCGGTAGTGTAGAGTGGCGGTAGTGTAGGGTGGCAGTAGTGAAGGGTGGCAGTGGTGGAGGGTGGCAGTAGTGGAGGGTGGCAGTAGTGTAGGGTGGCAGTAGTGGAGGGTGGCAGTTGTGGAGGGTGGCAGTAGTGTAGGGTGGCACTAGTGGAGGGTGGCAGTAGGGGAAGGTGCCAGTAGTGAAGGGTGGCAGTAGTGGAGGGTGGCAGTAGATGAGGGTGGCAGTAGTGAAGGGTGGCAGTAGGGTAGGGTGGCGGTAGTGGAGGGTGGCCGTAGTGTAGGGTGGTGGTAGTGTAGGGTGGCAGTAGTGGAGGATAGCAGTAGTGGAGGGTGGCAGTAGTGTAGGGTGGCAGTAGTGGAGGGTGGAGGCAGTGTAGGGTGGTGGTAGTGTAGGGTGGCAGTAGTGTAGGGTGGCAGTAGTGTAGGATGTCAGTAGTGGAGGGTGGCAGTAGTGTAGGGTGGCAGTAGTGTAGGGTGGCGGTAGTGTAGGGTGGCAGTAGTGTAGTGTGGCAGTAGTGTAGGGTGGCGGTAGTGGAGGGTGGCAGTAGTGGAGGGTGGCAGTAGTGTAGGGTGGCAGTAGTGTAGGGTGGCGATAGTGGAGGGTGGCAGTAGTGGAGGGTGGCAGTAGTGGAGGGTGGAAGTAGTGGAGGGTGGCAGTAGTGTAGGGTGGCAGTAGTGGAGGGTGGCAGTAGTGGAGGGTGGCAGTAGTGGAGGGTGGCAGTAGTGAAGGGTGGCAGTAGTGTAGGGTGGCGGTAGTGTAGGGTGGTGGTAGTGTAGGGTGGCAGTAGTGGAGGGTGGCAGTAGTGTAGGGTGGCAGTAGTGTAGGATGTCAGTAGTGGAGGGTGGCAGTAGTGGAGGGTGGCAGTAGTGTAGGGTTGCGGTAGTGTAGGATGTCAGTAGTGGAGGGTGGCAGTAGTGGAGGGTGGCAGTAGTGGAGGGTGGTAGTAGTGGAGGGTGGCAGTAGTGTAGGGTGGCAGTAGTGTAGGGTGGCAGTAGTGGAGGGTGGCAGTAGTGGAGGGTGGCAGTAGTGTAGGATGGCAGTAGTGTAGGGTGGCAGTAGTGTAGGGTGGCAATATTGGAGGGTGCCAGTAGTGTAGGATGGCAGTAGTGTAGGGAGGCAGTAGTGTAGGATGGCAGTAGTGGAGGGTGGCAGTAGTGTAGGGTGGCAGTAGTGTAGGGTGGCGGTAGTGTAGAATGTCAGTAGTGGAGGGTGACAGTAGTGTAGGGTTGCAGTAGTGTAGGGTGGCGGTAGTGTAGGGTGGCAGTAGTGTAGGGTAGCGGTAGTGTAGGATGTCAGTAGTGGAGGGTGGTGGTAGTGTAGGATAGCAGTAGTGTAGGGTGGCAGTAGTGTAGTGTGGCAGTAGTGGAGGGTGGCGGTAGTGGAGGGTGGCAGTAGTGTAGGGTGGCAGTAGTGGAGGGTGGCAGTAGTGGTGGGTGGCAGTAGTGTAGGGTGGCAGTAGTGTAGGGAGGAAGTAGTGGAGGGTGGCAGTAGTGGAGGGTGGCAGTAGTAGAGGGTGGCAGTAGTGTAGGGCGGAGGTAGTGGTGGGTGGCAGTAGTGGAGGGTGGCGGTAGTGTAGGGTGGCAGTAGTGTAGGGTAGCGGTAGTGTAGGATGTCAGTAGTGGAGGGTGGTGGTAGTGTAGGATAGCAGTAGTGTAGGGTGGCAGTAGTGTAGGGTGGCAGTAGTGGAGGGTGGCGGTAGTGGAGGGTGGCAGTAGTGTAGGGTGGCAGTAGTGGAGGGTGGCGGTAGTGGTGGGTGGCAGTAGTGTAGGGTGGCAGTAGTGTAGGGAGGCAGTAGTGGAGGGTGGCAGTAGTGGAGGGTGGCAGTAGTAGAGGGTGGCAGTAGTGTAGGGCGGAGGTAGTGGTGGGTGGCAGTAGTGGAGGGTGGCGGTAGTGTACGGTGGCAGTAGTGTAGGGTGGCAGTGGTGTAGGGTGGCGGTAGTGGTGGGTGGCAGTAGTGGAGGGTGGCAGAAGTGTAGGGTGGCAGTAGTGGAGGGTGGAAGTAGTGGAGGGTGGCAGTAGTAGAGGGTGGCAGTAGTGGAGGTTGGCAGCAGTGGAGCGTGGCAGTAGAGTAGGGTGGCAATAGTGTAAGGTGGCAGTAGTGTAGGGTGGCGGTACTGTAAGGTGGCAGTAGTGGAGAGTGGCAGTAGTGGAAAGTAGCAATAATGTAGGGTGGCAGTAGTGTAGGGTGGCGGTAGTGTAGGGTGGCGATAGTGTAGGGTGGCGATTGTGTTGGGTGGTGGTAGTGTAGGGTGGCAGTAGTGAAAGGTGGCGGTAGTGTAGTGTGGCGGTGGTGTAGGGTGGTAGTGGTGTAGGGTGGCGGTAGTGTAGGGTGGCGGTAGTGTAGGGTGGCGGTGGTGTAGGGTGGTGGTAGTGTAGGGTGGCGGTCGTGTTGGGTTGCAGTTGTGGAGGATGGCAGTAGTGGAAAGTAGCAATAATGTAGGGTGGCAGTAGAGGAGGGTGGCAGTAGTGGAAGGTGCCAGTAGTGTAGGGTGGCAGTAGTGGAGGGTGGCAGTAGTGTAGGGTGCCGGTAGCGTAGGGTGGCAGTAGTGGAGGGTGGCAGCAGTGTAGAGTGGCAGTGGTGTAGGGTGGCGGTAGTGTAGGGATGCAGTAGTGAAGGGTGGCGGTAGTGTAGGGTGGCAGTAGTGAAGGGTGGCAGTAGGGTAGGGTGGCGGTAGTGTAGGGTGGTGGAAGCGTAGGGTGGCAGTAGTGGAGGGTGGCAGCAGTGCAGAGTGGCAGTGGTGTAGGGTGGCAGTAGTGTAGGGTGGCAGTAGAGGATTGTGGCAGTTGTGGAGGGTGACACTAGTGTAGGGTGGCAGTAGTATAGGGTGGCGGTAGTGGAGGGTGGCGTTAGTGTAGGGAGGCAGTAGTGGAAAGTGACAGTAGTAGAGGGTGGCAGTAGTGGAGAGTGGCAGTAGTGGAAAGTAGCAATAATGTAGGGTGGCAGTTGTGTAGGGTGGCAGTAGTGGAGAGTGGCAGTAGTGGAAAGTAGCAATAATGTAGGGTGGCAGTAGTGTAGGGTGGCGGTAGTGTAGGGTGGCGATAGTGTAGGGTGACGATCGTGTTGGGTGGTGGTAGTGTAGGGTGGAAGTAGTGAAGGGTGGCGGTAGTGTAGGGTGGCGGTGGTGTAGGGTGGCGATGGTGTAGGGTGGCGGTAGTGTAGGGTGGCGGTAGTGTAGGGTGGCGGTGGTGTAGGGTGGCGGTAGTGTAGGGTGGCGTTGTGTTGGGTGGCAGTTGTGGAGGATGGCAGTAGTGGAAAGTAGCAATAATGTAGGGTGGCAGTAGTGGAAGGTGCCAGTAGTGTAGGGTGGCAGTAGTGGAGGGTGGCAGTAGTGGAGGGTGGCAGTAGTGTAGAGTGGCAGTAGTGGAAGGTGGCGTTAGTGTAGGGTGGCGGTAGTGTAGAGTGGCGGTAGTGTAGGGTGGCAGTAGTGAAGGGTGGCAGTGGTGGAGGGTGGCAGTAGTGGAGGGTGGCAGTAGTGTAGGGTGGCAGTAGTGGAGGGTGGCAGTTGTGGAGGGTGGCAGTAGTGTAGGGTGGCACTAGTGGAGGGTGGCAGTAGGGGAAGGTGCCAGTAGTGAAGGGTGGCAGTAGTGGAGGGTGGCAGTAGATGAGGGTGGCAGTAGTGAAGGGTGGCAGTAGGGTAGGGTGGCGGTAGTGGAGGGTGGCCGTAGTGTAGGGTGGTGGTAGTGTAGGGTGGCAGTAGTGGAGGATAGCAGTAGTGGAGGGTGGCAGTAGTGTAGGGTGGCAGTAGTGGAGGGTGGAGGCAGTGTTGGGTGGTGGTAGTGTAGGGTGGCAGTAGTGTAGGGTGGCAGTAGTGTAGGATGTCAGTAGTGGAGGGTGGCAGTAGTGTAGGGTGGCAGTAGTGTAGGGTGGCGGTAGTGTAGGGTGGCAGTAGTGTAGTGTGGCAGTAGTGTAGGGTGGCGGTAGTGGAGGGTGGCAGTAGTGGAGGGTGGCAGTAGTGTAGGGTGGCAGTAGTGTAGGGTGGCGATAGTGGAGGGTGGCAGTAGTGGAGGGTGGCAGTAGTGGAGGGTGGAAGTAGTGGAGGGTGGCAGTAGTGTAGGGTGGCAGTAGTGGAGGGTGGCAGTAGTGGAGGGTGGCAGTAGTGGAGGGTGGCAGTAGTGAAGGGTGGCAGTAGTGTAGGGTGGCGGTAGTGTAGGGTGGTGGTAGTGTAGGGTGGCAGTAGTGGAGGGTGGCAGTAGTGTAGGGTGGCAGTAGTGTAGGATGTCAGTAGTGGAGGGTGGCAGTAGTGGAGGGTGGCAGTAGTGTAGGGTTGCGGTAGTGTAGGATGTCAGTAGTGGAGGGTGGCAGTAGTGGAGGGTGGCAGTAGTGGAGGGTGGTAGTAGTGGAGGGTGGCAGTAGTGTAGGGTGGCAGTAGTGTAGGGTGGCAGTAGTGGAGGGTGGCAGTAGTGGAGGGTGGCAGTAGTGTAGGATGGCAGTAGTGTAGGGTGGCAGTAGTGTAGGGTGGCAATATTGGAGGGTGCCAGTAGTGTAGGATGGCAGTAGTGTAGGGTGGCAGTAGTGTAGGATGGCAGTAGTGGAGGGTGGTAGTAGTGTAGGGTGGCAGTAGTGTAGGGTGGCGGTAGTGTAGAATGTCAGTAGTGGAGGGTGACAGTAGTGTAGGGTTGCAGTAGTGTAGGGTGGCGGTAGTGTAGGGTGGCAGTAGTGTAGGGTAGCGGTAGTGTAGGATGTCAGTAGTGGAGGGTGGTGGTAGTGTAGGATAGCAGTAGTGTAGGGTGGCAGTAGTGTAGGGTGGCAGTAGTGGAGGGTGGCGGTAGTGGAGGGTGGCAGTAGTGTAGGGTGGCAGTAGTGGAGGGTGGCAGTAGTGGTGGGTGGCAGTAGTGTAGGGTGGCAGTAGTGTAGGGAGGAAGTAGTGGAGGGTGGCAGTAGTGGAGGGTGGCAGTAGTAGAGGGTGGCAGTAGTGTAGGGCGGAGGTAGTGGTGGGTGGCAGTAGTGGAGGGTGGCGGTAGTGTAGGGTGGCAGTAGTGTAGGGTAGCGGTAGTGTAGGATGTCAGTAGTGGAGGGTGGTGGTAGTGTAGGATAGCAGTAGTGTAGGGAGGCAGTAGTGTAGGGTGGCAGTAGTGGAGGGTGGCGGTAGTGGAGGGTGGCAGTAGTGTAGGGTGGCAGTAGTGGAGGGTGGCGGTAGTGGTGGGTGGCAGTAGTGTAGGGTGGCAGTAGTGTAGGGAGGCAGTAGTGGAGGGTGGCAGTAGTGGAGGGTGGCAGTAGTAGAGGGTGGCAGTAGTGTAGGGCGGAGGTAGTGGTGGGTGGCAGTAGTGGAGGGTGGCGGTAGTGTACGGTGGCAGTAGTGTAGGGTGGCAGTGGTGTAGGGTGGCGGTAGTGGTGGGTGGCAGTAGTGGAGGGTGGCAGAAGTGTAGGGTGGCAGTAGTGGAGGGTGGCAGTAGTGGAGGGTGGCAGTAGTAGAGGGTGGCAGTAGTGGAGGTTGGCAGCAGTGGAGCGTGGCAGTAGAGTAGGGTGGCAATAGTGTAGGGTGGCAGTAGTGTAGGGTGGCGGTACTGTAAGGTGGCAGTAGTGGAGAGTGGCAGTAGTGGAAAGTAGCAATAATGTAGGGTGGCAGTAGTGTAGGGTGGCGGTAGTGTAGGGTGGCGATAGTGTAGGGTGGCGATTGTGTTGGGTGGTGGTAGTGTAGGGTGGCAGTAGTGAAAGGTGGCGGTAGTGTAGGGTGGCGGTGGTGTAGGGTGGTGGTGGTGTAGGGTGGCGGTAGTGTAGGGTGGCGGTAGTGTAGGGTGGCGGTGGTGTAGGGTGGTGGTAGTGTAGGGTGGCGGTCGTGTTGGGTTGCAGTTGTGGAGGATGGCAGTAGTGGAAAGTAGCAATAATGTAGGGTGGCAGTAGAGGAGGGTGGCAGTAGTGGAAGGTGCCAGTAGTGTAGGGTGGCAGTAGTGGAGGGTGGCAGTAGTGTAGGGTGCCGGTAGCGTAGGGTGGCAGTAGTGGAGGGTGGCAGCAGTGTAGAGTGGCAGTGGTGTAGGGTGGCGGTAGTGTAGGGATGCAGTAGTGAAGGGTGGCGGTAGTGTAGGGTGACAGTAGTGTAGGGTGGCAGTAGTGGAGGGTGGTGGTAGTGGAGGGTGGTGAAAGTGTAGGGTGGTGATAGTGTTGGGTGGCAGTAGTGGAGGGTCGCAGTAGTGGAGGGTGGCAGTAGTGGAAGGTGCCAGTAGTGTAGGGTGGCGGAATCGTAGGGTGGCAGTAGTGGAGGGTGGCAGTAGTGAAGGGTGGCAGTAGTGGAGGATGGCAGTAGTAGAGGGTGGCAGTAGTGTAGGGTGGCAGTAGTGAAGGGTGGCAGTAGTGGAGGGTGGCCGTAGTGAAGGGTGGCAGTAGTGAAGGGTGGAGGTAGTGTAGGGTGGCGGTAGTGTAGGGTGGTGGTAGCGTAGGGTGGCAGTAGTGGAGGGTGGCGTTAGTGTAGGGTGGCAGTAGTGGAAAGTGGCAGTAGTGGAGGGTGGCAGTAGTGGAGGGTGGTAGTAGTGGAAAGTGGTGATAGTGTTGGGTGGCAGTAGTGTAGGGTGGCATTAATGGAGGGAGGCGGGAGTGTAGGGTGGCGGTAGTGTTGGGTGGGGGTAGTGTAGGGTGGTGGTAGTGTAGGGTGGCGGTAGTGGAGGGTGGCATTAGTTTAGGGTGGCTTTAGTGGAAAGTGGCAGTAGTGGAGGGTGGCAGTAGTGGAGGGTGGCAGTAGTGAAAAGTGGCGATAGTGTAGGGTGGCAGTAGTGTAGGGTGGCAGTAGTGGAGGGTGGCGGTAGAGTAGGGTGGCGGTAGTGTAGGGTGGAGGTAATGTAGGGTGGCGGTAGTGTATGGTGGCGGTAGTGGACGGTGGCGTTAGTGTAGGGTGTCAGTAGTGGAGGGTGGCGGTAGTGTAGGGTGGTTTTAGTGTAGGGTGGCAGTAGTGTAGGGTGGTGGTAGTGTAGGGTGGCGGTTGTGTAGGGTGGCGTGAGTGAAGGATGGCGATCGTGTTGGGTGGTGGTAGTGTAGGGTGGTAGTAGTGGAGGATGGCAGTAGTGGAGGGTGTTAGTAGTGTAGGGTGGCTGTAGTGGTGGGTAGCGTTAGAGTAGTGTAGCGGTAGTTTAGGGTGGCGGTAGTGTAGGGTGGCAGTAGTGGAGGGTCGCAGTAGTGGAGGGTGGCAGTAGTGGAAGGTGCCAGTAGTGTAGGGTGGCGGAATCGTAGGGTGGCAGTAGTGGAGGGTGGCAGTAGTGAAGGGTGGCAGTAGTGGAGGATGGCAGTAGTGGAGGGTGGCAGTATTGTAGGGTGGCAGTAGTGTAGGGTGGCAGTAGTGAAGGGTGGCAGTAATGAAGGATGGCAGTAGTGGAGGGTGGTGGTAGTGAAGGGTGGTGAAAGTGTAGGGTGGTGGTAGTGTTGGGTGGCAGTAGTGGAGGGTCGCAGTAGTGGAGGGTGGCAGTAGTGGAAGGTGCCAGTAGTGTAGGGTGGCGGAATCGTAGGGTGGCTGTAGTGGAGGGTGGCAGTAGTGAAGGGTGGCAGTAGTGGAGGATGGCAGTAGTGGAGGGTGACAGTATTGTAGGGTGGCAGTAGTGTAGGGTGGCAGTAGTGAAGGGTGGCAGTAGTGGAGGGTGGCCGTAGTGAAGGGTGGCAGTAGTGGAGGGTGGAGGTAGTGTAGGGTGGCGGTAGTGTAGGGTGGTGGTAGCGTAGGGTGACAGTAGTGGAGGGTGGCGTTAGTGTAGGGTGGCAGTAGTAGAAAGTGGCAGTAGTGGAGGGTGGCAGTAGTGGAGGGTGGCAGTAGTGGAAAGTGGTGATAGTGTAGGGTGGCATTAATGGAGGGAGGCGGGAGTGTAGGGTGGCGGTAGTGTAGGGTGGGGGTAGTGTAGGGTGGTGGTAGTGTAGGGTGGCGGTAGTGGAGGGTGGCATTAGTTTAGGGTGGCTTTAGTGGAAAGTGGCAGTAGTGGAGGGTGGCAGTAGTGGAGGGTGGCAGTAGTGAAAAGTGGCGATAGTGTAGGGTGGCAGTAGTGAAGGGTGGCAGTAGTGGAGGGTGGCGGTAGTGTAGGGTGCCGGTAGTAGTGTAGGGTGGCTGTAGTGGTGGGTAGCATTAGAGTAGGGTGGCGGTAGTTTAGGGTGGCGGTAGTGAAGGGTGGCAGTAATGAAGGGTGGTAGTAGTGGAGGGTGGCAGTAGTGGAGGGTGGCGGTAGTGTAGGGTGGCAGTAGTGGAGGGTGGCAGTAGTGGAGGGTGGCAGTAGTGGAGGGTGGCGGTAGTGTAGGGTGGCAGTAGTGGAGGGTATCAGTAGTGGAGGGTGGCAGTAGTGGAGGGTGGCAGTAGTGAAGGGTGGAAGTAGTGTAGGGTGGCAGAAGTGGAGGTTGGCAGTAGTGAAGGGTGGTGGTAGTGGAGGGTGGCGGTGGTGTAGGGTGGTGGTGGTGTAGGGTGGCGGTAGTGTAGGGTGGCGGTAGTGTAGGGTGGCGATAGTGTAGGGTGGCGATTGTGTTGGGTGGTGGTAGTGTAGGGTGGCAGTAGTGAAAGGTGGCGGTAGTGTAGGGTGGCGGTGGTGTAGGGTGGTGGTGGTGTAGGGTGGCGGTAGTGTAGGGTGGTGGTAGTGTAGGGTGGCGGTCGTGTTGGGTTGCAGTTGTGGAGGATGGCAGTAGTGGAAAGTAGCAATAATGTAGGGTGGCAGTAGAGGAGGGTGGCAGTAGTGGAAGGTGCCAGTAGTGTAGGGTGGCAGTAGTGGAGGGTGGCAGTAGTGTAGGGTGGCGGTAGCGTAGGGTGGCAGTAGTGGAGGGTGGCAGCAGTGTAGAGTGGCAGTGGTGTAGGGTGGCGGTAGTGTAGGGATGCTGTAGTGAAGGGTGGCGGTAGTGTAGGGTGACAGTAGTGTAGGGTGGCAGTAGTGGAGGGTGGTGGTAGTGGAGGGTGGTGAAAGTGTAGGGTGGTGGTAGTGTTGGGTGGCAGTAGTGGAGGGTCGCAGTAGTGGAGGGTGGCAGTAGTGGAAGGTGCCAGTAGTGTAGGGTGGCGGAATCGTAGGGTGGCAGTAGTGGAGGGTGGCAGTAGTGAAGGGTGGCAGTAGTGGAGGATGGCAGTAGTAGAGGGTGGAGGTAGTGTAGGGTGGCGGTAGTGTAGGGTGGTGGTAGTGTAGGGTGGCGGTGGTGTAGGGTGGTGGTGGTGTAGGGTGGCGGTAGTGTAGGGTGGCGGTAGTGTAGGGTGGCGGTGGTGTAGGGTGTTGGTAGTGTAGGGTGGCGGTCGTGTTGGGTTGCAGTTGTGGAGGATGGCAGTAGTGGAAAGTAGCAATAATGTAGGGTGGCAGTAGAGGAAGGTGGCAGTAGTGGAAGGTGCCAGTAGTGTAGGGTGGCAGTAGTGGAGGGTGGCAGTAGTGTAGGGTGGCGGTAGCGTAGGGTGGCAGTAGTGGAGGGTGGCAGCAGTGTAGAGTGGCAGTGGAGTAGGGTGGCGGTAGTGTAGGGATGCTGTAGTGAAGGGTGGCGGTAGTGTAGGGTGACAGTAGTGTAGGGTGGCAGTAGTGGAGGGTGGTGGTAGTGGAGGGTGGTGAAAGTGTAGGGTGGTGGTAGTGTTGGGTGGCAGTAGTGGAGGGTCGCAGTAGTGGAGGGTGGCAGTAGTGGAAGGTGCCAGTAGTGTAGGGTGGCGGAATCGTAGGGTGGCAGTAGTGGAGGGTGGCAGTAGTGAAGGGTGGCAGTAGTGGAGGATGGCACTAGTAGAGGGTGGCAGTAGTGTAGGGTGGCAGTAGTGTAGGGTGGCAGTAGTGAAGGGTGGCAGTAGTGGAGGGTGGCCGTAGTGAAGGGTGGCAGTAGTGGAGGGTGGAGGTAGTGTAGGGTGGCGGTAGTGTAGGGTGGTGGTAGCGTAGGGTGGCAGTAGTGGAGGGTGGCGTTAGTGTAGGGTGGCAGTAGTGGAAAGTGGCAGTAGTGGAGGGTGGCAGTAGTGGAGGGTGGTAGTAGTGGAAAGTGGTGATAGTGTTGGGTGGCAGTAGTGTAGGGTGGCATTAATGGAGGGAGGCGGGAGTGTAGGGTGGCGGTAGTGTTGGGTGGGGGTAGTGTAGGGTGGTGGTAGTGTAGGGTGGCGGTAGTGGAGGGTGGCAAGGTTTAGGGTGGCTTTAGTGGAAAGTGGCAGTAGTGAAAAGTGGCGATAGTGTAGGGTGGCAGTAGTGTAGGGTGGCAGTAGTGGAGGGTGGCGGTAGAGTAGGGTGGCGGTAGTGTAGGGTGGAGGTAATGTAGGGTGGCGGTAGTGTATGGTGGCGGTAGTGGACGGTGGCGTTAGTGTAGGGTGTCAGTAGTGGAGGGTGGCGGTAGTGTAGGGTGGTTTTAGTGTAAGGTGGCAGTAGTGTAGGGTGGTGGTAGTGTAGGGTGGCGGTTGTGTAGGGTGGCGTGAGTGAAGGGTGGCGATCGTGTTGGGTGGTGGTAGTGTAGGGTGGTAGTAGTGGAGGATGGCAGTAGTGGAGGGTGTTAGTAGTGTAGGGTGGCTGTAGTGGTGGGTAGCGTTAGAGTAGTGTGGCGGTAGTTTAGGGTGGCGGTAGTGTAGGGTGGCAGTAGTGGAGGGTCGCAGTAGTGGAGGGTGGCAGTAGTGGAAGGTGCCAGTAGTGTAGGGTGGCGGAATCGTAGGGTGGCAGTAGTGGAGGGTGGCAGTAGTGAAGGGTGGCAGTAGTGGAGGATGGCAGTAGTGGAGGGTGGCAGTATTGTAGGGTGGCAGTAGTGTAGGGTGGCAGTAGTGAAGGGTGGCAGTAATGAAGGATGGCAGTAGTGGAGGGTGGTGGTAGTGAAGGGTGGTGAAAGTGTAGGGTGGTGGTAGTGTTGGGTGGCAGTAGTGGAGGGTCGCAGTAGTGGAGGGTGGCAGTAGTGGAAGGTGCCAGTAGTGTAGGGTGGCGGAATCGTAGGGTGGCTGTAGTGGAGGGTGGCAGTAGTGACGGGTGGCAGTAGTGGAGGATGGCAGTAGTGGAGGGTGGCAGTATTGTAGGGTGGCAGTAGTGTAGGGTGGCAGTAGTGAAGGGTGGCAGTAGTGGAGGGTGGCCGTAGTGAAGGGTGGCAGTAGTGGAGGGTGGAGGTAGTGTAGGGTGGCGGTAGTGTAGGGTGGTGGTAGCGTAGGGTGGCAGTAGTGGAGGGTGGCGTTAGTGTAGGGTGGCAGTAGTGGAAAGTGGCAGTAGTGGAGGGTGGCAGTAGTGGAGGGTGGCAGTAGTGGAAAGTGGTGATAGTGTAGGGTGGCATTAATGGAGGGAGGCGGGAGTGTAGGGTGGCGGTAGTGTAGGGTGGGGGTAGTGGAGGGTGGCATTAGTTTAGGGTGGCTTTAGTGGAAAGTGGCAGTAGTGGAGGGTGGCAGTAGTGGAGGGTGGCAGTAGTGAAAAGTGGCGATAGTGTAGGGTGGCAGTAGTGAAGGGTGGCAGTAGTGGAGGGTGGCGGTAGTGTAGGGTGGCGGTAGTGTAGGGTGGGGGTAGTGTAGGGTGGCGGTAGTGTAGGGTGGCGGTATTGGAGGGTGGCGTTAGTGTAGGGTGTCAGTAGTGGAGGGTGGCGGTAGTGTAGGGTGGTTTTAGTGTAAGGTGTCGGTAGTGTAGGGTGGTGGTAGTGTAGGGTGGCGGTAGTGTAGGGTGGCGTTAGTGCAGGGTGGCGATCATGTTGGGTGGTGGTAGTGTAGGGTGGTAGTAGTGGAGGATGGCAGTAGTGGAGGGTGTTAGTAGTGTAGGGTGGCTGTAGTGGTGGGTAGCATTAGAGTAGGGTGGCGGTAGTTTAGGGTGGCGGTAGTGAAGGGTGGCAGTAATGAAGGGTGGCAGTAGTGGAGGGTGGCAGTAGTGGAGGGTGGCGGTAGTGTAGGGTGGCAGTAGTGGAGGGTGGCAGTAGTGGAGGGTGGCAGTAGTGGAGGGTGGCGGTAGTGTAGGGTGGCAGTAGTGGAGGGTATCAGTAGTGGAGGGTGGCAGTAGTGGAGGGTGGCAGTAGTGAAGGGTGGAAGTAGTGTAGGGTGGCAGAAGTGGAGGTTGGCAGTAGTGAAGGGTGGTGGTAGTGGAGGGTGGCAGTAGTGGAGGGAGGCGGTAGTGGAGGATGGCGGTAGTGGAGGGTGGAGGTAGTGGAGGGTGGCAGTAGTGTTGGATGCAGGTAGTGTAGGGTGGCAGTAGTGGAGGGTGGCAGTAGTGGAGGGTGGCAGTAGTGGAGGATGGCAGTAGTGGAGGGTGGCAGTAGTGGAGGGTGGCAGTAGTGTAGGGTGGCGGTAGTGGAGAGTGGCAGTAGTGGAGGGTGGCAGTAGTGGAGGGTGGCAGTAGTGAAGGGTGGCAGTAGGGTAGGGTGGCGGTAGTGTAGGGTGGCGGTAGCATAGGGTGGCAGTAGTGGAGGGTGGCAGCAGTGTAGGGTGGCAGTGGTGTAGGGTGGCAGTAGTGTAGGGTGGCAGTAGTAGAGGGTGGCGTTAATGTAGGGTGGCAGTAGTGGAAAGTGGCAGTAGTGGAGGGTGGCAGTAGTGGAGGGTGGCAGTAGTGGAAAGTGGTGATAGTGTAGGGTGGCAGTAGTGTAGGGTGACATTAATGGAGGGAGGCGGGAGTGTAGGGTGGCAGTAGTGGAGGGTGGGGGTAGTGTAGGTTTGTGGTAGTGTAGGGTGGCGGTAGTGGAGGGTGGCATTACGTTAGGGTGGCTTTAGTGGAAAGTGGCAGTAGTGGAGGGTGGCAGTAGTGGAGGGTAGAAGTAGTGTAGGGTGGCAATAGTGGAGGGTGGCAGTAGTGGAGGGTGGCAGTAGTGGAGGGTGGCGGAAGTGAAGGGTGGCAGTAATGAAGGGTGGCAGTAGTGGAGTGTGGCAGTAGTGGAGGGTGGCAGTAGTGTAGGGTGGAAGTAGTGTAGGGTGGCAGAAGTGGAGGGTGGCAGTAGTGGAGGGTGGCAGTAGTGGAGGGTGGTGGTAGTGGAGGGTGGCAATAGTGGAGGGAGGCGGTAGTGGAGGGTGGCGGTAGTGGAGGGTGGAGGTAGTGGAGGGTTGCAGTAGTGTAGGATGCAGGTAGTGAAGGGTGGCAGTAGTGGAGGGTGGCAGTAGTGGAGGGTGGCAGTAGTGGAGGGTGGCCGTAGTGAAGGGTGGCAGTAGTGGAGGGTGGAGGTAGTGTAGGGTGGCAGTAGTGGGGGATGGAAGTAGTGGAGGGTGGCAGTAGTGTAGGATGGCAGTAGTGTAGGATGGCAGTAGTGTAGGGTGGCAGTAGTGTATGGTGGCAGCAGTGTAGGGTGGGGTTAGTGTAGGGATGCAGTAGTGAAGGGTGGCTGTAGTGTAGGGTGACAGTAGTGTAGGGTGGCAGTAGTGGAGGGTGGTGGTAGTGGACGGTGGTGAAAGTGTAGGGTGGTAGTAGTTTTGGGTGGCAGTAGTGGAGGGTCACAGTAGTGGAGGGTGGCAGTAGTGGAAGGTGCCAGTTTTGGAGGGTGGCGGTAGCGTAGGGTGGCAGTAGTTGAGGGTGGCGGTAGTGAAGGGTGGCAGTAGTGTAAGGTAGCAGTAGTGGAGGGTGGTGGTAGTGTAGGGTGGCAGTAGCGTAGGGTGGCAGTAGTGGAGGGTGGTGGTAGTGAAGAGTGGCAGTAGTGTAAGGTAGCAGTAGTGGAGGGTGGCAGTAGTGTCGGGTTGTGGTAGTGTAGGGTGGCGGTAGTGTAGGGTGGCGGTAGTGGAAGGTGGCAGTAGTGTACGGTAGCAGTAGCGGAGGGTGGCAGTAGTGGAAGGTGGTGGTAGTGTAGGGTGGTAGTAGTGTAGGGTTGCGGTAGTGTAGGGTGGGAGTAGTGGAGGGTGACAGTAGTGGAGGGTGGCAGTAGTGTAGGGTGGCAGTAGAGTGGGGTGGCAGTAGTAGAGGGTGGCGTTAATGTAGGGTGGCAGTAGTGGAAAGTGGCAGTAGTGGAGGGTGGCAGTAGTGGAGGGTGGCAGTAGTGGAAAGTGGTGATAGTGTAGGGTGGCAGTAGTGTAGGGTAGCATTAATGGAGGGAGGCGGGAGTGTAGGGTGGCGGTAGTGGAGGGTGGGGGTAGTGTAGGGTTGTGGTAGTGTAGGTTGGCGGTAGTGGAGGGTGGCATTACGTTAGGGTGGCTTTAGTGGAAAGTGGCAGTAGTGGAGGGTGGCAGTAGTGGAGGGTGGAAGTAGTGTAGGGTGGCAGTAGTGGAGGGTGGCAGTAGTGGAGGGTGCCAGTAGTGGAGGGTGGCGGAAGTGAAGGGTGGCAGTAATGAAGGGTGGCAGTAGTGGAGTGTGGAAGTAGTGGAGGGTGGCAGTAGTGTAGGGTGGAAGTAGTGTAGGGTGGCAGAAGTGGAGGGTGGCAGTAGTGGAGGGTGGCAGTAGTGGAGGGTGGTGGTAGTGGAGGGTGGCAATAGTGGAGGGAGGCGGTAGTGGAGGGTGGCGGTAGTGGAGGGTGGAGGTAGTGGAGGGTGGCAGTAGTGTAGGATGGAGGTAGTGAAGGGTGGCAGTAGTCTAGGGTGGCAGTAGTGGAGGGTGGCAGTAGTGGAGGGTGGCCGTAGTGAAGGGTGGCAGTAGTGGAGGGTGGAGGTAGTGTAGGGTGGCAGTAGTGGGGGATGGAAGTAGTGGAGGGTGGCAGTAGTGTAGGATGGCAGTAGTGTAGGATGGCAGTAGTGTAGGGTGGCAGTAGTGTAGGGTGGCAGCAGTGTAGGGTGGGGTAAGTGTAGGGATGCAGTAGTGAAGGGTGGCTGTAGTGTAGGGTGACAGTAGTGTAGGGTGGCAGTAGTGGAGGGTGGTGGTATTGGAGGGTGGTGAAAGTGTCGGGTGGTAGTAGTTTTGGGTGGCAGTAGTGGAGGGTGGCAGTAGTGGAGGGTGGCATTAGAGGAAGGTGCCAGTAGTGGAGGGTGGCAGTAGTGGAGGGTGGCGGTAGCATAGGGTGGCAGTAGTGGAGGGTGGTGGTAGTGAAGAGTGGCAGTAGTGTAAGGTAGCAGTAGTGGAGGGTGGCAGTAGTGTAGGGTGGTGGTAGTGAAGGGTGGCGGTAGTGTAGGGTGGCGGTAGTGGAAGGTGGCAGTAGTGTACAGTAGCAGTAGCGGAGGGTGGCAGTTGTGGAAGGTGGTGGTAGTGTAGGGTGGTGGTAGTGTAGGGTTGCGGTAGTGTAGGGTGGGAGTAGTGGAGGGTGGCAGTAGTGGAGGGTGGCAGTAGTGGAGGGTGGCAGTAGTGTAGGGTGGCAGTAGAGTAGGGTGGCAGTAGTGTAGGGTGGCAGAAGTGGAGAGTTGCAGTAGTGAAGGGTGGCAGTAGTGAAGGGTGGCAGTAGAATAGGGTGACAGGAGTGTAGGGTGACAGTAGTGGAGGGTGGCAGTAGTGTAGGGTGGAGGTAGGGGAGGGTGGCAGTAGTGTAGGGTGGCAGTAGTGGAGGGTGGCAGTAGTGGAGGGTGGCAGTAGTGGAGGGTGGCAGTAGTGTAGGGTGGCAGTAGTGTAGGGTGGCGGTAGTGTAGGATGTCAGTAGTGGAGGGTGGCAGTAGTGGAGGGTGGCAGTAGTGTAAGGTGGCGGTAGTGTAGGAAGTCAGTAGTGGAGGGTGGCAGTAGTGGAGGGTGGCAGTAGTGGAGGGTGGCAGTAGTGGAGGGGGGCAGTAGTGTAGGGTGGCAGTAGTGTAGGGTGGCAGTAGTGGAGGGTGGCAGTAGTGGAGGGTGGCAGTAGTGTAGGATGGCAGTAGTGTAGGGTGGCAGTAGTGTAGGGTGGCAGTATTGGAGGGTGCCAGTAGTGTAGGATGGCAGTAGTGTAGGGTGGCAGTAGTGTAGGATGGCAGTAGTGGAGGGTGGCAATAGTGGAGGGTGGCGTAAGTGAAGGGTGGCGGTAGTGTAGGGTAGCGGTTGTGTAGGGTGGCGGTAGTGGAGGGTGGCAGTAGTGGATGGTGGCAGTAGTGGAGTGGGAGTAGTGGAGGGTGGCAGTAGTGGAGGGTGGCGGTAGTGGAGGGTGGCAGTAGTGGAGGGTGGCAATAGTGGAGGGTGGCGTAAGTGAAGGGTGGCGGTAGTGTAGGGTAGCGGTTGTGTAGGGTGGCGGTAGTGGAGGGTGGCAGTAGTGGATGGTGGCAGTATTGTAGGGTGGCAGTAGTGGATGGTTGCAGTATTGTAGGGTGGCAGTAGTGTAGGGTGGCAGTAGTCGAGGGTCGCAGCAGTGAAGGGTGGATTAGTATAGGGTGGTGGTAGTGAAGGGTGGCAGTTGGGTAGGGTGGTGGTAGTGGAGGGTGGCAGTAGTGGAGGGTGGTGGTAGTGTAGGGTGGCTGTAGTGTAGGGCGGCAGTAGTGAAGGGTGGCAGTAGTGTAGGATGGAGGAAGTGAAGGGTGGCAGTAGTGGGGGGGTGGCAGTAGAGGAGGGTGGTAGTAGTGGAGGATGGCAGTAGTGGAGGGTGGCAGTAGTGTAGGGTGGCAGTAGTGTAGGGTGGCGGTAGTGAAGGGTGGTAGTAGTGGAGGGTGGCCGAAGTGAAGGGTGGCAGTAGTGGAGGGTGGCAGTAGTGGAGGGTTTAGGTAGTGTAGGGTGGCAGTAGTGGGGGATGGAAGTAGTGGAGGGTGGCAGTAGTGTAGGATGGCAGTAGTGTAGGATGGCAGTAGTGTAGGGTGGCAGCAGTGTAGGGTGGGGTTAGTGTAGGGATGCAGTAGTGAAGGGTGGCGGTAGTGTAGGGTGACAGTAGTGTAGGGTGGCAGTAGTGGAGGGTGGTGGTAGTGGAGGGTGGTGAAAGTGTAGGGTGGTGGTAGTGTTGGATGGCAGTAGTGGAGGGTCGCAGTAGTGGAGGGTGGCAGTAGTGAAAGGTGCCAGTAGTGTAGGGTGGCGGAATCGTAGGGTGGCAGTAGTGGAGGGTGGCAGTAGTGAAGGGTGGCAGTAGTGGAGGATGGCAGTAGTGGAGGGTGGCAGTAGTGTAGGGTGGCAGTAGTGTAGGGTGGCAGTAGTGAAGGGTGGCAATAGTGGAGGGTGGCCGTAGTGAAGGGTGGCAGTAGTGGAGGGTGGAGGTAGTGTAGAGTGGCAGTGGTGTAGGGTGGCAGTAGTGTAGGGATGCAGTAGTGAAGGGTGGCGGTAGAGTAGGGTGACAGTAGTGTAGGGTGGCAGTAGTGGAGGGTGGTGGTAGTGGAGGGTGGTGAAAGTGTAGGGTGGTGGTAGTGTTGGGTGGCAGTAGTGGAGGGTGGAGGTAGTGTAGGGTGGCGGTAGTGTAGGGTGGTGGTAGCGTAGGGTGGCAGTAGTGGAGGGTGGCAGCAGTGTAGGGTGGCAGTGGTGTAGGGTGGCAGTAGTGTAGGGTGGCAGTAGTGGAGGGTGGCGTTAGTGTAGGGTGGCAGTAGTGGAGGGTGGAGGTAGTGTAGGGTGGCAGTAGTGGGGGATGGAAGTAGTGGAGGGTGGCAGTAGTGTAGGGTGGCAGTAGTGTAGAGTGGCAGTAGTGTAGGGTGGCATTAGTGGAGGGTGGCAGTAGTGTAGGGTAAGTAGTGGAGAGTGGCAGTAGTGGAGGGTGGCAGTAGTGGAAGGTGGCAGTAGTGAAGGGTGGCAGTAGGGTAGGGTGGCGGTAGTGTAGGGTGGCGGTAGCGTAGGGTGGCAGTAGTGGAGGGTGGCAGTAGTGTAGAGTAGCAGTGGTGTAGGGTGGCAGTAGTGTAGGGATGCAGTAGTGAAGGGTGGCGGTAGAGTAGGGTGACAGTAGTGTAGGGTGGCAGTAGTGGAGGGTGGTGGTAGTGGAGGGTGGTGAAAGTGTAGGGTGGTGGTAGTGTTGGGTGGCAGTAGTGGAGGGTCGCAGTAGTGGAGGGTGGCAGTAGTGGAAGGTGCCAGTAGTGTAGGGTGGCGGAATCGTAGGGTGGCAGTAGTGGAGGGTGGCAGCAGTGTAGAGTGGCAGTGGTGTAGGGTGGCAGTAGTGTAGGGATGCAGTAGTGAAGGGTGGCGGTAGTGTAGGGTGACAGTAGTGTAGGGTGGCAGTAGTGGAGGGTGGTGGTAGTGGAGGGTGGTGAAAGTGTAGGGTGGTGGTAGTGTTGGGTGGCAGTAGTGGAGGGTCGCAGTAGTGGAGGGTGGCAGTAGTGGAAGGTGCCAGTAGTGTAGGGTGGCGGAATCGTAGGGTGGCAGTAGTGGAGGGTGGCAGTAGTGAAGGGTGGCAGTAGTGGAGGATGGCAGTAGTGGAGGGTGGCAGTAGTGTAGGGTGGCAGTAGTGTAGGGTGGCAGTAGTGAAGGGTGGCAATAGTGGAGGGTGGCCGTAGTGAAGGGTGGCAGTAGTGGAGGGTGGAGGTAGTGTAGGGTGGCGGTAGTGTAGGGTGGTGGTAGCGTAGGGTGGCAGTAGTGGAGGGTGGCGTTAGTGTAGGGTGGCAGTAGTGGAGGGTGGAGGTAGTGTAGGGTGGCAGTAGTGGGGGATGGAAGTAGTGGAGGGTGGCAGTAGTGTAGGGTGGCAGTAGTGTAGAGTGGCAGTAGTGTAGGGTGGCATTAGTGGAGGGTGGCAGTAGTGTAGGGTAAGTAGTGGAGAGTGGCAGTAGTGGAGGGTGGCAGTAGTGGAAGGTGGCAGTAGTGAAGGGTGGCAGTAGGGTAGGGTGGCGGTAGTGTAGGGTGGCGGTAGCGTAGGGTGGCAGTAGTGGAGGGTGGCAGTAGTGTAGAGTGGCAGTGGTGTAGGGTGGCAGTAGTGAAGGGATGCAGTAGTGAAGGGTGGCGGTAGTGTAGGGTGACAGTAGTGTAGGGTGGCAGTAGTGGAGGGTGGTGGTAGTGGAGGGTGGTGAAAGTGTAGGGTGGTGGTAGTGTTGGGTGGCAGTAGTGGAGGGTCGCAGTAGTGGAGGGTGGCAGTAGTGGAAGGTGCCAGTAGTGTAGGGTGGCGGAATCGTAGGGTGGCAGTAGTGGAGGGTGGCAGCAGTGTAGAGTGGCAGTGGTGTAGGGTGGCAGTAGTGTAGGGATGCAGTAGTGAAGGGTGGCGGTAGTGTAGGGTGACAGTAGTGTAGGGTGGCAGTAGTGGAGGGTGGTGGTAGTGGAGGGTGGTGAAAGTGTAGGGTGGTGGTAGTGTTGGGTGGCAGTAGTGGAGGGTCGCAGTAGTGGAGGGTGGCAGTAGTGGAAGGTGCCAGTAGTGTAGGGTGGCGGAATCGTAGGGTGGCAGTAGTGGAGGGTGGCAGTAGTGAAGGGTGGCAGTAGTGGAGGATGGTAGTAGTAGAGGGTTGCAGTAGTGTAGGGTGGCAGTAGTGTAGGGTGGCAGTAGTGAAGGGTGGCAGTAGTGGAGGGTGGCCGTAGTGAAGGGTGGCAGTAGTGGAGGGTGGAGGTAGTGTAGGGTGGCAGTAGTGGGGGATGGAAGTAGTGGAGGATGGCAGTAGTGTAGGACGGCAGTAGTGTAGGATGGCAGTAGTGTAGGGTGACAGTAGTGGAGGGTGGCAGTAGTGAAGGGTGGCAGTAGTGGAGGATGGCAGTAGTAGAGGGTGGCAGTAGTGTAGGGTGGCAGTAGTGTAGGGTGGCAGTAGTGAAGGGTGGCAGTAGTGGAGGGTGGCCGTAGTGAAGGGTGGCAGTAGTGGAGGGTGGAGGTAGTGTAGGGTGGCGGTAGTGTAGGGTTGGGGTAGCGTAGGGTGGCAGTAGTGGAGGGTGGCGTTAGTGTAGGGTGGCAGTAGTGGAAAGTGGCAGTAGTGGAGGGTGGCAGTAGTGGAGGGTGGTAGTAGTGGAAAGTGGTGATAGTGTAGGGTGGCAGTAGTGTAGGGTGGCATTAATGGAGGGAGGCGGGAGTGTAGGGTGGCGGTAGTGTAGAGTGGGGGTAGTGTAGGGTGGTGGTAGTGTAGGGTGGTGGTAGTGGAGGGTGGCATTAGTTTAGGGTGGCTTTAGTGGAAAGTGGCAGTAGTGGAGGGTGGCAGTAGTGAAAAGTGGCGATAGTGTAGGGTGGCAGTAGTGTAGGGTGGCAGTAGTGGAGGGTGGCGGTAGTGTAGGGTGGCGGTAGTGTAGGGTGGAGGTAATGTAGGGTGGCGGTAGTGTAGGGTGGCGGTAGTGGAGGGTGGCGTTAGTGTAGGGTGTCAGTAGTGGAGGGTGGCGGTAGTTTAGGGTGGTTTTAGTGTAAGGTGGCGGTATTGTAGGGTGGTGGTAGTGTAGGGTGGCGGTAGTGTAGGGTGGCGTTAGTGAAGGGTGGCGATCGTGTTGGGTGGTGGTAGTGTAGGGTGGTAGTAGTGGAGGATGGCAGTAGTGGAGGGTGTTAGTAGTGTAGGGTGGCTGTTGTGGTGGGTAGCGTTAGAGTAGTGTGGCGGTAGTTTAGGGTGGCGGTAATGTAAGGTGGCAGTAGTGGAGGGTCGCAGTAGTGGAGGGTGGCAGTAGTGGAAGGTGCCAGTAGTGTTGGGTGGCGGAATCGTAGGGTGGCAGTAGTGGAGGGTGGCAGTAGTGAAGGGTGGCAGTAGTGGAGGATGGCAGTAGTGGAGGGTGGCAGTATTGTAGGGTGGCAGTAGTGTAGGGTGGCAGTAGTGAAGGGTGGCAGTAATGAAGGATGGCAGTAGTGGAGGGTGGTGGTAGTGGAGGGTGGTGAAAGTGTAGGGTGGTGGTAGTGTTGGGTGGCAGTAGTGGAGGGTCGCAGTAGTGGAGGGTGGCAGTAGTGGAAGGTGTCAGTAGTGTAGGGTGGCGGAATCGTAGGGTGGCAGTAGTGGAGGGTGGCAGTAGTGAAGGGTGGCAGTAGTGGAGGATGGCAGTAGTGGAGGGTGGCAGTATTGTAGGGTGGCAGTAGTGTAGGGTGGCAGTAGTGAAGGGTGGCAGTAGTGAAGGATGGTCGTAGTGAAGGGTGGCAGTAGTGGAGGGTGGAGGTAGTGTAGGGTGGCGGTAGTGTAGGGTGGTGGTAGCGTAGGGTGGCAGTAGTGGAGGGTGGCGTTAGTGTAGGGTGGCAGTAGTGGAAAGTGGCAGTAGTGGAGGGTGGCAGTAGTGGAGGGTGGCAGTAGTGGAAAGTGGTGATAGTGTAGGGTGGCATTAATGGAGGGAGGCGGGAGTGTAGGGTGGCGGTAGTGTAGGGTGGGGGTAGTGTTGGGTGGTGGTAGTGTAGGGTGGCGGTAGTGGAGGGTGACATTAGTTTAGGGTGGCTTTAGTGGAAAGTGGCAGTAGTGGAGGGTGGCAGTAGTGGAGGGTGGCAGTAGTGAAAAGTGGCGATAGTGTAGGGCGGCAGTAGTGAAGGGTGGCAGTAGTGGAGGGTGGCGGTTGTGTAGGGTGGCGGTAGTGTAGGGTGGGGGTAGTGTAGGGTGGCGGTAGTGTAGGGTGGCGGTAGTGGAGGGTGGCGTTAGTGTAGGGTGTCAGTAGTGGAGGGTGGCGGTAGTGTAGGGTGGTTTTAGTGTAAGGTGGCGGTAGTGTAGGGTGGTGGTAGTGTAGGGTGGCGGTAGTGTAGGGTGGCGTTAGTGTAGGGTGGCGATCGTGTTGGGTGGTGGTAGTGTAGGGTGGTAGTAGTGGAGGATGGCAGTAGTGGAGGGTGTTAGTAATGTAGGGTGGCTGTAGTGGTGGGTAGCGTTAGAGTAGAGTGGCGGTAGTTTAGGGTGGCGGTAGTGAAGGGTGGCAGTAATGAAGGGTGGCAGTAGTGGAGGGTGGCGGTAGTGTAGGGTGGCAGTAGTGGAGGGTGGCAGTAGTGGAGGGTGGCAGTAGTGGAGGGTGGCGGCAGTGTAGGGTGGCAGTAGTGGAGGGTATCAGTAGTGGAGGGTGGCAGTAGTGGAGGGTGGCAGTAGTGAAGGGTGGAAGTAGTGTAGGGTGGCAGAAGTGGAGGGTGGCAGTAGGGGAAGGTGGTGGTAGTGGAGGGTGGCAGTAGTGGTGGGAGGCAGTAGTGGAGGGTGGAAGTAGTGGAGGGTGGCAGTAGTGTAGGGTGGCGGTAGTGGAGAGTGGCAGTAGTGGAGGGTGGCAGTAGTGGAGGGTGGCAGTAGTGAAGGGTGGCAGTAGGGTAGGGTGGCGGTAGTGTAGGATGGCGGTAGCATAGGGTGGCAGTAGTGGAGGGTGGCAGCAGTGTAGGGTGGCAGTGGTGTAGGGTGGCAGTAGTGTAGGGTGGCAGTAGTAGAGGGTGGCGTTAATGTAGGGTGGCAGTAGTGGAAAGTGGCAGTAGTGGAGGGTGGCAGTAGTGGAGGGTGGCAGTAGTGGAAAGTGGTGATAGTGTAGGGTGGCAGTAGTGTAGGGTGACATTAATGGAGGGAGGCGGGAGTGTAGGGTGGCGGTAGTGGAGGGTGGTGGTAGTGTAGGGTTGTGGTAGTGTAGGGTGGCGGTAATGGAGGGTGGCATTACGTTAGGGTGGCTTTAGTGGAAAGTGGCAGTAGTGGAGTGTGGCAGTAGTGGAGGGTGGCAGTAGTGTAGGGTGGAAGTAGTGTAGGGTGGCAGAAGTGGAGGGTGGCAGTAGTGGAGGGTGGCAGTAGTGGAGGGTGGTGGTAGTGGAGGGTGGCAATAGTGGAGGGAGGCGGTAGTGGAGGGTGGCGGTAGTGGAGGGTGGAGGTAGTGGAGGGTGGCAGTAGTGTAGGATGCAGGTAGTGAAGGGTGGCAGTAGTGGAGGGTGGCAGTAGTGGAGGGTGGCAGTAGTGGAGGGTGGCCGTAGTGAAGGGTGGCAGTAGTGGAGGGTGGAGGTAGTGTAGGGTGGCAGTAGTGGGGGATGGAAGTAGTGGAGGGTGGCAGTAGTGTAGGATGGCAGTAGTGTAGGATGGCAGTAGTGTAGGGTGGCAGTAGTGTAGGGTGGCAGCAGTGTAGGGTGGGGTTAGTGTAGGGATGCAGTAGTGAAGGGTGGCTGTAGTGTAGGGTGAAAGTAGTGTAGGGTGGCAGTAGTGGAGGGTGGTGGTAGTGGACGGTGGTGAAAGTGTAGGGTGGTAGTAGTTTTGGGTGGCAGTAGTGGAGGGTCACAGTAGTGGAGGGTGGCAGTAGTGGAAGGCGCCAGTAGTGGAGGGTGGCGGTAGCGTAGGGTGGCAGTAGTGGAGGGTGGCGGTAGTGAAGGGTGGCAGTAGTGTAAGGTAGCAGTTGTGGAGGGTGGTGGTAGTGTAGGGTGGCAGTAGCGTAGGGTGGCAGTAGTGGAGGGTGGTGGTAGTGAAGAGTGGCAATAGTGTAAGGTAGCAGTAGTGGAGGGTGGCAGTAGTGTCGGGTGGTGGTAGTGTAGGGTGGCGGTAGTGTAGGGTGGCGGTAGTGGAAGGTGGCAGTAGTGTACGGTAGCAGTAGCGGAGGGTGGCAGTAGTGGAAGGTGGTGGTAGTGTAGGGTGGTGGTAGTGTAGGGTTGCGGTAGTGTAGGGTGGGAGTAGTGGAGGGTGGCAGTAGTGGAGGGTGACAGAAGTGGAGGGTGGCAGTAGTGTAGGGTGGCAGTAGAGTAGGGTGGCAGTAGTGTAGGGTGGCAGAAGTGGAGGGTTGCAGTAGTGGAGGGTGGCAGTAGTGGAGGGTGGCAGTAGTGTAGGGTGACAGTAGTGTAGGGTGACAGTAGTGGAGGGTGGCAGTAGTGTAGAGTGGAGGTAGGGGAGGGTGGCAGTAGTGTAGGGTGGCAGTTGTGGAGGGTGGCAGTAGTGGAGGGTGGCAGTAGTGTAGGGTGGCGGTAGTGGAGAGTGGCAGTAGTGGAGGGTGGCAGTAGTGGAGGGTGGCAGTAGTGAAGGGTGGCAGTAGGTTAGGGTGGCGGTAGTGTAGGGTGGCGGTAGCGTAGGGTGGCAGTAGTGGAGGGTGGCAGTAGTGTAGGGTGACAGTGGTGTAGGGTGGCAGTAGTGTAGGGTGGCAGTAGTAGAGGGTGGCGTTAATGTAGGGTGGCAGTAGTGGAAAGTGGCAGTAGTGGAGGGTGGCAGTAGTGGAGGGTGGCTGTAGTGGAGGGTGGCAGTAGTGGAAAGTGGTGATAGTGTAGGGTGGCAGTAGTGTAGGGTGGCAATAATGGAGGGAGGCGGGAGTGTAGGGTGGCGGTAGTGGAGGGTGGGGGTAGTGTAGGGTTGTGGTAGTGTAGGTTGGCGGTAGTGGAGGGTGGCATTACGTTAGGGTGGCTTTAGTGGAAAGTGGCAGTAGTGGAGGGTGGCAGTAGTGGAGGGTGGAAGTAGTGTAGGGTGGCAGTAGTGGAGGGTGGCAGTAGTGGAGGGTGGCAGTAGTGGAGGGTGGTGGTAGTGGAGGGTGGCAATAGTGGAGGGAGGCGGTAGTGGAGGGTGGCGGTAGTGGAGGGTGGAGGTAGTGGAGGGTGGCAGTAGTGTAGGATGCAGGTAGTGAAGGGTGGCAGTAGTCTAGGGTGGCAGTAGTGGAGGGTGGCAGTAGTGGAGGGTGGCCGTAGTGAAGGGTGGCAGTAGTGGAGAGTGGAGGTAGTGTAGGGTGGCAGTAGTGGGGGATGGAAGTAGTGGAGGGTGGCAGTAGTGTAGGATGGCAGTAGTGTAGGATGGCAGTAGTGTAGGATGGCAGTAGTGTAGGGTGGCAGTAGTGTAGGGTGGCAGCAGTGTAGGGTGGGGTAAGTGTAGGGATGCAGTAGTGAAGGGTGGCTGTAGTGTAGGGTGGCAGTAGTGGAGGGTGGTGGTATTGGAGGGTGGTGAAAGTGTCGGGTGGTAGTAGTTTTGGGTGGCAGTAGTGGAGGGTGGCAGTAGTGGAGGGTGGCATTAGTGGAAGGTGCCAGTAGTGGAGGGTGGCAGTAGTGGAGGGTGGCGGTAGCGTTGGGTGGCAGTAGTCGAGGGTGGTGGTAGTGAAGAGTGGCAGTAGTGTAAGGTAGCAGTAGTGGAGGGTGGCAGTAGTGTAGGGTGGTGGTAGTGTAGGGTGGCGGTAGTGTAGGGTGGCGGTAGTGGAAGGTTGCAGTAGTGTACAGTAGCAGTAGCGGAGGGTGGCAGTTGTGGAAGGTGGCAGTAGTGGAGGGTGGCAGTAGTGGAGGGTGGCAGTAGTGGAGGGTGGCAGTAGTGTAGGGTGGCAGTAGAGTAGGGTGGCAGTAGTGTAGGGTGGCAGAAGTGGAGGGTGGCAGTAGTGGAGGGCGGTGGTAGTGGAGGGTGGCAGTAGTGGAGGGAGGCGTTAGTGTAGGGTGGTTTTAGTGTAAGGTGGAGGTAGTGAAGGGTGGTGGTAGTGTAGGGTGGCAGTAGTGTAGGGTGGCGTTAGTGTAGGGTGACGATCGTGTTGGGTGGTGGTAGTGTAGGGTGGTAGTAGTGGAGGATGGCAGTAGTGGAGGGTGTTAGTAGTGTAGGGTGGCTGTAGTGGTGGGTAGCGTTAGAGTAGGGTGGCGGTAGTTTAGGGTGGCGGTAGTGAAGGGTGGCAGTAATGAAGGGTGGCAGTAGTGGAGGGTGGCAGTAGTGGAGGATGGCGGTAGTGTAGGGTGGCAGTAGTGGAGGGTGGCAGTAGTGGAGGGTGGCCGTAGTGGAGGGTGGCGGTAGTGTAGGGTGGCAGCAGTGGAGGGTATCAGTAGTGGAGGGTGGCAGTAGTGGAGGGTGGTGGTAGTGGAGGGTGGCAGTAGTGGAGGGAGGCGGTAGTGGAGGGTGGCGGTAGTGGAGGGTGGAGGTAGTGGAGGGTGGCAGTTGTCTCGGATGCAGGTAGTGTAGGGTGGCAGTAGTGGAGGGTGGCAGTAGTGGAGGATGGCAGTAGTGGAGGGTGGCAGTAGTGTAGGGTGGCAGTAGTGAAGGGTGGCAGTAGTGGAGGGTGGCCGTAGTGAAGGGTGGCAGTAGTGGAGGGTGGAGGTAGTGTAGGGTGGCAGTAGTGGGGGATGGAAGTAGTGGAGGGTGGCAGTAGTGTAGGATTGCAGTAGTGTAGGATGGCAGTAGTGTAGGGTGGCAGTAGTGTAGGGTGGCAGCAGTGTAGGGTGGGGTTAGTGTAGGGATGCAGTAGTGAAGGGTGGCTGTAGTGTAGGGTGACAGTAGTGTAGGGTGGCAGTAGTGCAGGGTGGTGGTAGTGGACGGTGGTGAAAGTGTAGGGTGGTAGTAGATTTGGGTGGCAGTAGTGGAGGGTCACAGTAGTGGAGGGTGGCAGTAGTGGAAGGTGCCAGTAGTGGAGGGTGGCGGGTGCGTAGGGTGGCAGTAGTGGAGGGTGGCTGTAGTGAAGGGTGGCAGTAGTGTAAGGTAGCAGTAGTGGAGGGTGGCAGTAGTGTAGGGTGGTGGTAGTGTAGGGTGGCGGTAGTGTAGGGTGGCGGTAGTGGAAGGTGGCAGTAGTGTACGGTAGCAGTAGCGGAGGGTGGCAGTAGTGGAAGGTGGTGGTAGTGTAGGGTGGTGGTAGTGTAGGGTTGCGGTAGTGTAAGGTGGGAGTAGTGGAGGGTGGCAGTAGTGGAGGGTGGCAGAAGTGGAGGGTGGCAGTAGTGTAGGGTGGCAGTAGAGCAGGGTGGCAGTAGTGTAGGATTGCAGTAGTGTAGGATGGCAGTAGTGTAGGGTGGCAGTAGTGTAGGGTGGCAGCAGTGTAGGGTGGGGTTAGTGTAGGGATGCAGTAGTGAAGGGTGGCTGTAGTGTAGGGTGACAGTAGTGTAGGGTGGCAGTAGTGCAGGGTGGTGGTAGTGGACGGTGGTGAAAGTGTAGGGTGGTAGTAGATTTGGGTGGCAGTAGTGGAGGGTCACAGTAGTGGAGGGTGGCAGTAGTGGAAGGTGCCAGTAGTGGAGGGTTGCGGGTGCGTAGGGTGGCAGTAGTGGAGGGTGGCGGTAGTGAAGGGTGGCAGTAGTGTAAGGTAGCAGTAGTGGAGGGTGGCAGTAGTGTAGGGTGGTGGTAGTGTAGGGTGGCGGTAGTGTAGGGTGGCGGTAGTGGAAGGTGGCAGTAGTGTACGGTAGCAGTAGCGGAGGGTGGCAGTAGTGGAAGGTGGTGGTAGTGTAGGGTGGTGGTAGTGTAGGGTTGCGGTAGTGTAAGGTGGGAGTAGTGGAGGGTGGCAGTAGTGGAGGGTGGCAGAAGTGGAGGGTGGCAGTAGTGTAGGGTGGCAGTAGAGCAGGGTGGCAGTAGTGTAGGGTGGCAGAAGTGGAGGGTTGCAGTAGTGGAGGGTGGCAGTAGTGGAGGGGGGCAGTAGTGTAGGGTGACAGTAGTGTAAGGTGACAGTAGTGGAGGGTGGCAGTAGTGTAGAGTGGAGGTAGGGGAGGGTGGCAGTAGTGTAGGGTGGCAGTAGTGGAGGGTGGCAGTAGTGGAGGGTGGCAGTAGTGGAGGGTGGCAGTAGTGTAGGGTGACAGTAGTGTAGGGTGGCAGAAGTGTAGGGTGGCGGTAGTGGAGAGTGGCAGTAGTGGAGGGTGGCAGTAGTGTAGGATGGCAGTAGTGTAGGATGGCAGTAGTGTAGGGTGGCAGTAGTGTAGGGTGGCGGTAGTGGAGAGTGGCAGTAGTGGAGGGTGGCAGTAGTGGAGGGTGGCAGTAGTGAAGGGTGGCAGTAGGGTAGGGTGGCGGTAGTGTAGGGTGGCGGTAGCGTAGGGTGGCAGTAGTGGAGGGTGGCAGCAGTGTAGGGGGGCAGTGGTGTAGGGTGGCAGTAGTGTAGGGTGGCAGTAGTAGAGGGTGGCGTTAGTGTAGGGTGGCGTTAGTGTAGGGTGGCAGGAGTGGAAAGTGGCAGTAGTGGAGGGTGGCAGTAGTGGAGGGTGGCAGTAGTGGAAAGTGGTGATAGTGTAGGGTGGCAGTAGTGTAGGGTGGCATTAAGTGAGGGAGGCGGGAGTGTAGGGTGGCGGTAGTATAGGGTGGGTGTAGTGTAGGGTGGTGGTAGTGTAGGGTGGCGGTAGTGGAGGGTGGCATTACTTTAGGGTGGCTTTAGTGGAAAGTGGCAGTAGTGGAGGGTGGCAGTAGTGGAGGGTGGAAGTAGTGTAGGGTGGCAGTAGTGGAGGGTGGCAGTAGTGGAGGGTGGCAGTAGTGGAGGGTGGCGGAAGTGAAGGGTGGCAGTAATGAAGGATGGCAGTAGTGGAGTGTGGCAGTAGTGGAGGGTGGCAGAAGTGGAGGGTGGCAGTAGTGGAGGGTGGCAGAAGTGGAGGGTGGTGGTAGTGGAGGGTGGCAATAGTGGAGGGAGGCGGTAGTGGAAGGTGGCGGTAGTGGAGGGTGGAGGTAGTGGAGGGTGGCAGTAGTGTAGGATGGCAGTAGTGTAGGGTGGTGGTAGTGTAGGGTGGCGGTAGTGTAGGGTGGCAGTAGTGGAGGGTGGGGGTAGTGTAGGGTGGCAGTAGTGTAGGGTGGCAGTAGTGTAGGATGGCAGTAGTGTAGGGTGGCAGTAGTGTAGGGTGGCAGTAGTGTAGGGTGGTGGTAGTTAAGGGTGGCAGTAGTGTAGGGTGGCGGTAGTGGAAGGTGCCAGTAGTGTAGGGTGGCGGTAGCGTAGGGTGGCAGTAGTGGAGGGTGGCGGTAGTGAAGGGTGGCAGTAGTGTAGTGTGGCAGTAGTGGAGGGTGGCAGTAGTGAAGGGTGGCAGTAGGGTAGGGTGGCAGTAGTGTAGGGTGGCAGTGGTGTAGGGTGGCAGTAGTGTAGGGTGGCAGTATTGGAGGGTGGCAGTAGTGTAGGGTGGCGGTAGTGGAAGGTGCCAGTAGTGTAGGGTGGCGGTAGCGTATGGTGGCAGTAGTTGAGGGTGGCGGTAGTGAAGGGTGGCAGTAGTGTAGGGTGGCAGTAGTGGAGGGTGGCAGTAGTGAAGGGTGGCAGTAGGGTAGGGTGGCGGTAGTGTAGGGTGGCAGTGGTGTAGGGTGGCAGTAGTGTAGGGTGGCAGTAGTGGAGGGTGGCGTTAGTGTAGGGTGGCAGTAGTGGAGGGTGGAGATAGTGTAGGGTGGCAGTAGTGAGGGATGGAAGTAGTGGAGGGTGGCAGTAGTGTAGGGTGGCGGTAGTGTAGGGTGGGGTAGTGTAGGGTGGCGGTAGTGTAGGGTGGCGGAGTGGAGGGTGGCGTTAGAGTAGGGTGGCAGTAGTGGAGGGTGGCGGTAGTGTAGGGTGGTTTTAGTGTAAGGTGGCGGTAGTGTAGGGTGGTGGTAGTGTAGGGTGGCGGTAGTGTAGGGTGGCGTTAGTGTAGGGTGACGGTCATGTTGGGTCGTGGTAGTGTAGGGTGGTAGTAGTGGAGGATGGCAGTAGTGGAGGGTGTTAGTAGTGTAGGGTGGCTGTAGTGGTGGGTAGCGTTAGAGTAGGGTTGTGGTAGTGTAGGGTGCGGTAGTGAAGGGTGGCAGTAATGAAGGGTGGCAGTAGTGGAGGGTGGCAGTAGTGGAGGGTGGCATTAGTGTAGGGTGGCAGTAGTGGAGGGTGGCAGTAGTGGAGGGTGGCAGTACTGGAGGGTGGCAGTAGTGTAGAGTGGAAGTAGTGTAGGGTGGCAGAAGTGGAGGGTGGCAGTAGTGGAGGGTGGCAGTAGTGGAGGGTGGTGGTAGTGGAGGGTGGCAGTATTTGTGGGAGGCGGTAGTGGATGGTGGCGGTAGTGGAGGGTGGAGGTAGTGGAGGGTGGCAGTAGTGTAGGATGCAGGTAGTGTAGGGTGGCTGTAGTGGAGGGTGGCAGTAGTGTAGGGTGGCAGTACTGGAGGGTGGCAGTAGTGTAGGGTGGCCGTAGTGAAGGGTGGCAGTAGTGGAGGGTGGAGGTAGTGTAGGGTGGCAGTAGTGGAGGGTGGCAGTAGTGGAGGGTGGCAGTACTGGAGGGTGGCAGTAGTGTAGGATGGCAGTAGTGTAGGGTGGCAGTAGTGTAGGGTGACAGCAGTGTAGGGTGGGGTTAGTGTAGGGATGCAGTAGTGAAGGGTGGCTGTAGTGTAGGGTGACAGTAGTGTAGGGTGGCAGTAGTGAAGGGTGGTGATAGTGGAGGGTGGTGAAAGTGTAGGGTGGTAGTAGTTTTGGGTGGCAGTATTGGAGGGTCGCAGTAGAAGGAGGGTGGCAGTAGTGAAAGATGCCAGTAGTGGAGGGTGGCGGTAGCGTAGGGTGGCAGTAGTGGAGGGTGGCGGTAGTGAAGGGTGGCAGTAGTGTAAGGTAGCAGTAGTGGAGGGTGGCTGTAGTGTAGGTTGGTGGTAGTTTAGGGTGGCGGTAGTGTAGGGTCGCGGTAGTGGAAGGTGGCAGTAGTGTACGGTGGCAGTAGCAGAGGGTGGCAGTAGTGGAAGGTGGTGGTAGTGTAAAGTGGCAGTAGTGTAGGATGGCAGTAGTGTAGGGTGGCAGTAGTGTATGGTGGCAGTAGTGTAGGGTGGCATTAGTGGAGGGTGGCAGTAGAGTAGGGTGGCGGTAGTGGAGAGTTGCAGTAGTGGAGGGTGGCAGTAGTGGAAGGTGGCAGTAGTGGAGGGTGGAAGTAGTGGAGGGTGGTGGTAGTGTAGGGTGGCAGCAGTGGAGGTTGGCAGTAGTGGAGAGTGGCAGTAGTAGAGGGTGGTGGTAGAGTAGGGTGGGGGTAGTGTCATGTTGCGGTAGTGTAGGGTGGCAGTTGTGGACGATAGCAGTAGTGGAGTGGGAGTAGTGGAGGCTGGCAGTAGTGGAGGGTGGCAAAAGTGGAGGGTGGCGTAAGTGAAGGGTGACGGTAGTGTAGGGTAGCGGTTGTGTAGGGTGGCGGTAGTGGAGGGTGGCAGTAGTGGATGGTGGCAGTATTGTAGGGTGGCAGTAGTGGATGGTTGCAGTATTGTAGGGTGGCAGTAGTGTAGGGTGGCAGTAGTGGAGGGTCGCAGCAGTGAAGGGTGGATTAGTATAGGGTGGCGGTAGTGAAGGGTGGCAGTTGGGTAGGGTGGTGGTAGTGGAGGGTGGCAGTAGTGGAGGGTGGTGGTAGTGTAGGGTGGCTGTAGTGTAGGGCGGCAGTAGTGAAGGGTGGCAGTAGTGTAGGATGGAGGTAGTGAAGGGTGGCAGTAGTGGGGGGTGGCAGTAGTGGAGGGTGGTAGTAGTGGAGGACGGCAGTAGTGGAGGGTGGCAGTAGTGTAGGGTGGCAGTAGTGTAGGGTGGCGGTAGTGAAGGGTGGCAGTAGTGGAGGGTGGCCGTAGTGAAGGGTGGCAGTAGTGGAGGGTGGCAGTAGTGGAGGGTGGAGGTAGTGTAGGGTGGCGGTAGTGTAGGGTGGTGGTAGCGTAGGGTGGCAGTAGTGGAGGGTGGCAGCAGTGTAGGGTGGCAGTGGTGTAGGGTGGCAGTAGTGTAGGGTGGCAGTAGTGGAGGGTGGCGTTAGTGTAGGGTGGCAGTAGTGGAGGGTGGAGGTAGTGTAGGGTGGCAGTAGTGGGGGATGGAAGTAGTGGAGGGTGGCAGTAGTGTAGGGTGGCAGTAGTGTAGGGTGGCAGTAGTGTAGGGTGGCATTAGTGGAGGGTGGCAGTAGTGTAGGGTGGCGGTAGTGGAGAGTGGCAGTAGTGGAGGGTGGCAGTAATGGAAGGTGGCAGTAGTGAAGGGTGGCAGTAGGGTAGGGTGGCGGTAGTGTAGGGTGGCGGTAGCGTAGGGTGGCAGTAGTGGAGGGTGGCAGCAGTGTAGACTGGCAGTGGTGTAGGGTGGCAGTAGTGTAGGGATGCAGTAGTGAAGGGTGGCGGTAGTGTAGGGTGACAGTAGTGTAGGGTGGCAGTAGTGGAGGGTGGTGGTAGTGGAGGGTGGTGAAAGTGTAGGGTGGTGGTAGTGTTGGGTGGCAGTAGTGGAGGGTGGAAGTAGTGGAGGGTGGTGGTAGTGTAGGGTGGCAGCAGTGGAGGTTGGCAGTAGTGGAGAGTGGCAGTAGTAGAGGGTGGTGGTAGAGTAGGGTGGGGGTAGTGTCATGTTGCGGTAGTGTAGGGTGGCAGTTGTGGACGATAGCAGTAGTGGAGTGGGAGTAGTGGAGGCTGGCAGTAGTGGAGGGTGGCAAAAGTGGAGGGTGGCGTAAGTGAAGGGTGGCGGTAGTGTAGGGTAGCGGTTGTGTAGGGTGGCGGTAGTGGAGGGTGGCAGTAGTGGATGGTGGCAGTATTGTAGGGTGGCAGTAGTGGATGGTTGCAGTATTGTAGGGTGGCAGTAGTGTAGGGTGGCAGTAGTGGAGGGTCGCAGCAGTGAAGGGTGGATTAGTATAGGGTGGCGGTAGTGAAGGGTGGCAGTTGGGTAGGGTGGTGGTAGTGGAGGGTGGCAGTAGTGGAGGGTGGTGGTAGTGTAGGGTGGCTGTAGTGTAGGGCGGCAGTAGTGAAGGGTGGCAGTAGTGTAGGATGGAGGTAGTGAAGGGTGGCAGTAGTGGGGGGTGGCAGTAGTGGAGGGTGGTAGTAGTGGAGGACGGCAGTAGTGGAGGGTGGCAGTAGTGTAGGGTGGCAGTAGTGTAGGGTGGCGGTAGTGTAGGGTGGCAGTAGTGGAGGGTGGCCGTAGTGAAGGGTGGCAGTAGTGGAGGGTGGCAGTAGTGGAGGGTGGAGGTAGTGTAGGGTGGCGGTAGTGTAGGGTGGTGGTAGCGTAGGGTGGCAGTAGTGGAGGGTGGCAGCAGTGTAGGGTGGCAGTGGTGTAGGGTGGCAGTAGTGTAGGGTGGCAGTAGTGGAGGGTGGCGTTAGTGTAGGGTGGCAGTAGTGGAGGGTGGAGGTAGTGTAGGGTGGCAGTAGTGGGGGATGGAAGTAGTGGAGGGTGGCAGTAGTGTAGGGTGGCAGTAGTGTAGGGTGGCAGTAGTGTAGGGTGGCATTAGTGGAGG
>NC_091168.1:50203615-50264145 GCF_040958095.1 Procambarus clarkii
TGTGTGTGTGTGGTGTGTGTGTGTGTGTGTGTGGTGTGTGTGTGTGTGTGTGTGTGTGTGTGTGTGTGTGTGTGTGTGTGTGTGTGTGTGTGTGTGTGTGTGTGTGTGTGTGTGTGTGTGTGTGTGTGTGTGTGTGTGTGTGTGTGTGTGTGTGTGTGTGTGTGTGTGTGTGTGTGTGTGTACTCACCTAGTTGTTGTGTTTGCGGGGGTTGAGCTCTGGCTCTTTGGTCCCGCCTCTCAACCGTCAATCAACAGGTGTACAGATTCCTGAGCCTATCGGGCTCTGTCATATCTACACTTGAAACTGTGTATGGAGTGAGCCTCCACCACATCACCCCCTAATGCATTCCATTTGTCAACCACTCTGACACTAAAAAAGTTCTTTCTAATATCTCTGTGGCTCATTTGGGCACTCAGTTTCCACCTGTGTCCCCTTGTGCGTGTTCCCCTTGTGTTAAATAGACTGTCTTTATCTACCCTATCACTCCCCTTCAGAATCTTGAATGTGGTGATCATGTCCCCCCTAACTCTTCTGTCTTCCAGCGAAGTGAGGTTTAATTCCCGTAGTCTCTCCTCGTAGCTCATACCTCTCAGCTCGGGTACTAGTCTGGTGGCAAACCTTTGAACCTTTTCCAGTTTAGTCTTATCCTTGACTAGATATGGACTCCATGCTGGGGCTGCATACTCCAGGATTGGCCTGACATATGTGGTATACAAAGTTCTGAATGATTCTTTACACAAGTTTCTGAATGCCGTTCGTATGTTGGCCAGCCTGGCATATGCCGCTGATGTTATCCGCTTGATATGTGCTGCAGGAGACAGGTCTGGCGTGATATCAACCCCCAAGTCTTTTTCCTTCTCTGACTCCTGAAGAATTTCCTCTCCCAGATGATACCTTGTATCTGGCCTCCTGCTCCCTACACCTATCTTCATTACATTACATTTGGTTGGGTTAAACTCTAACAACCATTTGTTCGACCATTCCTTCAGCTTGTCTAGGTCTTCTTGAAGCCTCAAACAGTCCTCTTCTGTTTTAATCCTTCTCATAATTTTAGCATCGTCCGCAAACATTGAGAGAAATGAATCGATACCCTCCGGGAGATCATTTACATATATCAGAAACACGATAGGACCGAGTACAGAGCCCTGTGGGACTCCACTGGTGACTTCACGCCAATCGGAGGTCTCACCCCTCACCGTAACTCTCTGCTTCCTATTGCTTAGATACTCCCTTATCCACTGGAGCACCTTACCAGCTACACCTGCCTGTCTCTCCAGCTTATGTACCAGCCTCTTATGCGGTACTGTGTCAAAGGCTTTCCGACAATCCAAGAAAATGCAGTCCGCCCAGCCCTCTCTTTCTTGCTTAATCTGTGTCACCTGATCGTAGAATTCTATCAAGCCTGTAAGGCAAGATTTACCCTCCCTGAATCCATGTTGGCGATTTGTCACGAAGTCCCATCTCTCCAGATGTGTTACCAGGTTTTTTCTCACGATCTTCTCCATCACCTTGCATGGTATACAAGTCAAGGACACTGGCCTGTAGTTCAGTGCCTCTTGTCTGTCGCCCTTTATGTATATTGGGACCACATTCGCCGTCTTCCATATTTCTGGTAGGTCTCCCGTCTCTAGTGATTTACTATACACTATGGAGAGTGGCAAGCAAAGTGCCTCTGCACACTCTTTCAGTACCCATGGTGAGATCCCATCTGGACCAACCGCCTTTCTAACATCCAGATCCAGCAGGTGTCTCTTGACCTCCTCTCTCGTAATTTCGAACTCCTCCAAGGCCGCCTGGTTTACCTCCCTTTCTCCTAGCACAGTGACCTCACCCTGTTCTATTGTGAAGACCTCCTGGAACCTCTTGTTGAGTTCCTCACACACCTCTGTCATTCTCTGTATACCTGTCCTCGCCTGTTCTAAGTTTCAATACCTGTTCTTTCACTGTTGTTTTCCTTCTGATGTGACTGTGGAGTAGCTTTGGTTCGGTCTTGGCTTTGTTTGCTATATCATTTTCAAAAATTTTCTCTGCTTCTCTTCTCACCCTGACGTACTCATTCCTGGTTCTCTGGTATCTCTCCCTGCTTTCTGGTGTTCTGTTATTCCGGAAGTTCCTCCACGCCTTCTTGTTCAGTTTCTTCGCTTCCATACATGCCCTATTATACCATGGATTCTTTTGTTGCTTCTCGAAACATATTGTGTGTGTGTGTGTGTGTGTGTGTGTGTGTGTGTGTGTGTGTGTGTGTGTGTGTGTGTGTGTGTGTGTGTGTGTGTGTGTGTGTGTGTGTGTGTGTGTGTGTGTGTGTGTGTGTGTGTGTGTGTGTGTGTGTGTGTGTGTGTGTGTGTGTGTGTGTGTGTGTGTGTGTGTGTGTGTGTGTGTGTGTGTGTGTGTGTGTGTGTGTGTGTGTGTGTGTGTGTGTACTCACCTAGTTGTTGTGTTTGCGGGGGTTGAGCTCTGGCTCTTTGGTCCCGCCTCTCAACCGTCAATCAACAGGTGTACAGATTCCTGAGCCTATCGGGCTCTGTCATATCTACACTTGAAACTGTGTATGGAGTGAGCCTCCACCACATCACCCCCTAATGCATTCCATTTGTCAACCACTCTGACACTAAAAAAGTTCTTTCTAATATCTCTGTGGCTCATTTGGGCACTCAGTTTCCACCTGTGTCCCCTTGTGCGTGTTCCCCTTGTGTTAAATAGACTGTCTTTATCTACCCTATCAATCCCCTTCAGAATCTTGAATGTGGTGATCATGTCCCCCCTAACTCTTCTGTCTTCCAGCGAAGTGAGGTTTAATTCCCGTAGTCTCTCCTCGTAGCTCATACCTCTCAGCTCGGGTACTAGTCTGGTGGCAAACCTTTGAACCTTTTCCAGTTTAGTCTTATCCTTGACTAGATATGGACTCCATGCTGGGGCTGCATACTCCAGGATTGGCCTGACATATGTGGTATACAAAGTTCTGAATGATTCTTTACACAAGTTTCTGAATGCCGTTCGTATGTTGGCCAGCCTGGCATATGCCGCTGATGTTATCCGCTTGATATGTGCTGCAGGAGACAGGTCTGGCGTGATATCAACCCCCAAGTCTTTTTCCTTCTCTGACTCCTGAAGAATTTCCTCTCCTAGATGATACCTTGTATCTGGCCTCCTGCTCCCTACACCTATCTTCATTACATTACATTTGGTTGGGTTAAACTCTAACAACCATTTGTTCGACCATTCCTTCAGCTTGTCTAGGTCTTCTTGAAGCCTCAAACAGTCCTCTTCTGTTTTAATCCTTCTCATAATTTTAGCATCGTCCGCAAACATTGAGAGAAATGAATCGATACCCTCCGGGAGATCATTTACATATATCAGAAACACGATAGGACCGAGTACAGAGCCCTGTGGGACTCCACTGGTGACTTCACGCCAATCGGAGGTCTCACCCCTCACCGTAACTCTCTGCTTCCTATTGCTTAGATACTCCCTTATCCACTGGAGCACCTTACCAGCTACACCTGCCTGTCTCTCCAGCTTATGTACCAGCCTCTTATGCGGTACTGTGTCAAAGGCTTTCCGACAATCCAAGAAAATGCAGTCCGCCCAGCCCTCTCTTTCTTGCTTAATCTGTGTCACCTGATCGTAGAATTCTATCAAGCCTGTAAGGCAAGATTTACCCTCCCTGAATCCATGTTGGCGATTTGTCACGAAGTCCCATCTCTCCAGATGTGTTACCAGGTTTTTTCTCACGATCTTCTCCATCACCTTGCATGGTATACAAGTCAAGGACACTGGCCTGTAGTTCAGTGCCTCTTGTCTGTCGCCCTTTTTGTATATTGGGACCACATTCGCCGTCTTCCATATTTCTGGTAGGTCTCCCGTCTCTAGTGATTTACTATACACTATGGAGAGTGGCAAGCAAAGTGCCTCTGCACACTCTTTCAGTACCCATGGTGAGATCCCATCTGGACCAACCGCCTTTCTAACATCCAGATCCAGCAGGTGTCTCTTGACCTCCTCTCTTGTAATTTCGAACTCCTCCAAGGCCGCCTGGTTTACCTCCCTTTCTCCTAGCACAGTGACCTCACCCTGTTCTATTGTGAAGACCTCCTGGAACCTCTTGTTGAGTTCCTCACACACCTCTGTCATTCTCTGTATACCTGTCCTCGCCTGTTCTAAGTTTCAATACCTGTTCTTTCACTGTTGTTTTCCTTCTGATGTGACTGTGGAGTAGCTTTGGTTCGGTCTTGGCTTTGTTTGCTATATCATTTTCAAAAATTTTCTCTGCTTCTCTTCTCACCCTGACGTACTCATTCCTGGTTCTCTGGTATCTCTCCCTGCTTTCTGGTGTTCTGTTATTCCGGAAGTTCCTCCACGCCTTCTTGTTCAGTTTCTTCGCTTCCATACATGCCCTATTATACCATGGATTCTTTTGTTGCTTCTCGAAACATATTGTGTGTGTGTGTGTGTGTGTGTGTGTGTGTGTGTGTGTGTGTGTGTGTGTGTGTGTGTGTGTGTGTGTGTGTGTGTGTGTGTGTGTGTGTGTGTGTGTGTGTGTGTGTGTGTGTGTGTGTGTGTGTGTGTGTGTGTGTGTGTGTGTGTGTGTGTGTGTGTGTGTGTGTGTGTGTGTGTGTGTGTGTGTGTGTGTGTGTGTGTGTGTGTGTGTGTGTGTGTGTGTGTGTGTGTGTGTGTGTGTGTGTGTGTGTGTGTGTGTGTGTGTGTGTGTGTGTGTGTGTGTGTGTGTGTGTGTGTGTGTGTGTGTGTGTGTGTGTGTGTGTGTGTGTGTGTGTGTGTGTGTGTGTGTGTGTGTGTGTGTGTGTGTGTGTGTGTGTGTGTGTGTGTGTGTGTGTGTGTGTGTGTGTGTGTGTGTGTGTGTGTGTGTGTGTGTGTGTGTGTGTGTGTGTGTGTGTGTGTGTGTGTGTGTGTGTGTGTGTGTGTGTGTGTGTGTGTGTGTGTGTGTGTGTGTGTGTGTGTGTGTGTGTGTGTGTGTGTGTGTGTGTGTGTGTGTGTGTGTGTGTGTGTGTGTGTGTGTGTGTGTGTGTGTGTGTGTGTGTGTGTGTGTGTGTGTGTGTGTGTGTGTGTGTGTGTGTGTGTGTGTGTGTGTGTGTGTGTGTGTGTGTGTGTGTGTGTGTGTACTCACCTAGTTGTTGTGTTTGCGGGGGTTGAGCTCTGGCTCTTTGGTCCCGCCTCTCAACCGTCAATCAACAGGTGTACAGATTCCTGAGCCTATCGGGCTCTGTCATATCTACACTTGAAACTGTGTATGGAGTGAGCCTCCACCACATCACCCCCTAATGCATTCCATTTGTCAACCACTCTGACACTAAAAAAGTTCTTTCTAATATCTCTGTGGCTCATTTGGGCACTCAGTTTCCACCTGTGTCCCCTTGTGCGTGTTCCCCTTGTGTTAAATAGACTGTCTTGATCTACCCTATCACTCCCCTTCAGAATCTTGAATGTGGTGATCATGTCCCCCCTAACTCTTCTGTCTTCCAGCGAAGTGAGGTTTAATTCCCGTAGTCTCTCCTCGTAGCTCATACCTCTCAGCTCGGGTACTAGTCTGGTGGCAAACCTTTGAACCTTTTCCAGTTTAGTCTTATCCTTGACTAGATATGGACTCCATGCTGGGGCTGCATACTCCAGGATTGGCCTGACATATGTGGTATACAAAGTTCTGAATGATTCTTTACACAAGTTTCTGAATGCCGTTCGTATGTTGGCCAGCCTGGCATATGCCGCTGATGTTATCCGCTTGATATGTGCTGCAGGAGACAGGTCTGGCGTGATATCAACCCCCAAGTCTTTTTCCTTCTCTGACTCCTGAAGAATTTCCTCTCCCAGATGATACCTTGTATCTGGCCTCCTGCTCCCTACACCTATCTTCATTACATTACATTTGGTTGGGTTAAACTCTAACAACCATTTGTTCGACCATTCCTTCAGCTTGTCTAGGTCTTCTTGAAGCCTCAAACAGTCCTCTTCTGTTTTAATCCTTCTCATAATTTTAGCATCGTCCGCAAACATTGAGAGAAATGAATCGATACCCTCCGGGAGATCATTTACATATATCAGAAACACGATAGGACCGAGTACAGAGCCCTGTGGGACTCCACTGGTGACTTCACGCCAATCGGAGGTCTCACCCCTCACCGTAACTCTCTGCTTCCTATTGCTTAGATACTCCCTTATCCACTGGAGCACCTTACCAGCTACACCTGCCTGTCTCTCCAGCTTATGTACCAGCCTCTTATGCGGTACTGTGTCAAAGGCTTTCCGACAATCCAAGAAAATGCAGTCCGCCCAGCCCTCTCTTTCTTGCTTAATCTGTGTCACCTGATCGTAGAATTCTATCAAGCCTGTAAGGCAAGATTTACCCTCCCTGAATCCATGTTGGCGATTTGTCACGAAGTCCCATCTCTCCAGATGTGTTACCAGGTTTTTTCTCACGATCTTCTCCATCACCTTGCATGGTATACAAGTCAAGGACACTGGCCTGTAGTTCAGTGCCTCTTGTCTGTCGCCCTTTTTGTATATTGGGACCACATTCGCCGTCTTCCATATTTCTGGTAGGTCTCCCGTCTCTAGTGATTTACTATACACTATGGAGAGTGGCAAGCAAAGTGCCTCTGCACACTCTTTCAGTACCCATGGTGAGATCCCATCTGGACCAACCGCCTTTCTAACATCCAGATCCAGCAGGTGTCTCTTGACCTCCTCTCTCGTAATTTCGAACTCCTCCAAGGCCGCCTGGTTTACCTCCCTTTCTCCTAGCACAGTGACCTCACCCTGTTCTATTGTGAAGACCTCCTGGAACCTCTTGTTGAGTTCCTCACACACCTCTGTCATTCTCTGTATACCTGTCCTCGCCTGTTCTAAGTTTCAATACCTGTTCTTTCACTGTTGTTTTCCTTCTGATGTGACTGTGGAGTAGCTTTGGTTCGGTCTTGGCTTTGTTTGCTATATCATTTTCAAAAATTTTCTCTGCTTCTCTTCTCACCCTGACGTACTCATTCCTGGTTCTCTGGTATCTCTCCCTGCTTTCTGGTGTTCTGTTATTCCGGAAGTTCCTCCACGCCTTCTTGTTCAGTTTCTTCGCTTCCATACATGCCCTATTATACCATGGATTCTTTTGTTGCTTCTCGAAACATATTGTGTGTGTGTGTGTGTGTGTGTGTGTGTGTGTGTGTGTGTGTGTGTGTGTGTGTGTGTGTGTGTGTGTGTGTGTGTGTGTGTGTGTGTGTGTGTGTGTGTGTGTGTGTGTGTGTGTGTGTGTGTGTGTGTGTGTGTGTGTGTGTGTGTGTGTGTGTGTGTGTGTGTGTGTGTGTGTGTGTGTGTGTGTGTGTGTGTGTGTGTGTGTGTGTGTGTGTGTGTGTGTGTGTGTGTGTGTGTGTGTGTGTGTGTGTGTGTGTACTCACCTAGTTGTTGTGTTTGCGGGGGTTGAGCTCTGGCTCTTTGGTCCCGCCTCTCAACCGTCAATCAACAGGTGTACAGATTCCTGAGCCTATCGGGCTCTGTCATATCTACACTTGAAACTGTGTATGGAGTGAGCCTCCACCACATCACCCCCTAATGCATTCCATTTGTCAACCACTCTGACACTAAAAAAGTTCTTTCTAATATCTCTGTGGCTCATTTGGGCACTCAGTTTCCACCTGTGTCCCCTTGTGCGTGTTCCCCTTGTGTTAAATAGACTGTCTTTATCTACCCTATCAATCCCCTTCAGAATCTTGAATGTGGTGATCATGTCCCCCCTAACTCTTCTGTCTTCCAGCGAAGTGAGGTTTAATTCCCGTAGTCTCTCCTCGTAGCTCATACCTCTCAGCTCGGGTACTAGTCTGGTGGCAAACCTTTGAACCTTTTCCAGTTTAGTCTTATCCTTGACTAGATATGGACTCCATGCTGGGGCTGCATACTCCAGGATTGGCCTGACATATGTGGTATACAAAGTTCTGAATGATTCTTTACACAAGTTTCTGAATGCCGTTCGTATGTTGGCCAGCCTGGCATATGCCGCTGATGTTATCCGCTTGATATGTGCTGCAGGAGACAGGTCTGGCGTGATATCAACCCCCAAGTCTTTTTCCTTCTCTGACTCCTGAAGAATTTCCTCTCCTAGATGATACCTTGTATCTGGCCTCCTGCTCCCTACACCTATCTTCATTACATTACATTTGGTTGGGTTAAACTCTAACAACCATTTGTTCGACCATTCCTTCAGCTTGTCTAGGTCTTCTTGAAGCCTCAAACAGTCCTCTTCTGTTTTAATCCTTCTCATAATTTTAGCATCGTCCGCAAACATTGAGAGAAATGAATCGATACCCTCCGGGAGATCATTTACATATATCAGAAACACGATAGGACCGAGTACAGAGCCCTGTGGGACTCCACTGGTGACTTCACGCCAATCGGAGGTCTCACCCCTCACCGTAACTCTCTGCTTCCTATTGCTTAGATACTCCCTTATCCACTGGAGCACCTTACCAGCTACACCTGCCTGTCTCTCCAGCTTATGTACCAGCCTCTTATGCGGTACTGTGTCAAAGGCTTTCCGACAATCCAAGAAAATGCAGTCCGCCCAGCCCTCTCTTTCTTGCTTAATCTGTGTCACCTGATCGTAGAATTCTATCAAGCCTGTAAGGCAAGATTTACCCTCCCTGAATCCATGTTGGCGATTTGTCACGAAGTCCCATCTCTCCAGATGTGTTACCAGGTTTTTTCTCACGATCTTCTCCATCACCTTGCATGGTATACAAGTCAAGGACACTGGCCTGTAGTTCAGTGCCTCTTGTCTGTCGCCCTTTTTGTATATTGGGACCACATTCGCCGTCTTCCATATTTCTGGTAGGTCTCCCGTCTCTAGTGATTTACTATACACTATGGAGAGTGGCAAGCAAAGTGCCTCTGCACACTCTTTCAGTACCCATGGTGAGATCCCATCTGGACCAACCGCCTTTCTAACATCCAGATCCAGCAGGTGTCTCTTGACCTCCTCTCTCGTAATTTCGAACTCCTCCAAGGCCGCCTGGTTTACCTCCCTTTCTCCTAGCACAGTGACCTCACCCTGTTCTATTGTGAAGACCTCGTGGAACCTCTTGTTGAGTTCCTCACACACCTCTGTCATTCTCTGTATACCTGTCCTCGCCTGTTCTAAGTTTCAATACCTGTTCTTTCACTGTTGTTTTCCTTCTGATGTGACTGTGGAGTAGCTTTGGTTCGGTCTTGGCTTTGTTTGCTATATCATTTTCAAAAATTTTCTCTGCTTCTCTTCTCACCCTGACGTACTCATTCCTGGTTCTCTGGTATCTCTCCCTGCTTTCTGGTGTTCTGTTATTCCGGAAGTTCCTCCACGCCTTCTTGTTCAGTTTCTTCGCTTCCATACATGCCCTATTATACCATGGATTCTTTTGTTGCTTCTCGAAACATAGTGTGTGTGTGTGTGTGTGTGTGTGTGTGTGTGTGTGTGTGTGTGTGTGTGTGTGTGTGTGTGTGTGTGTGTGTGTGTGTGTGTGTGTGTGTGTGTGTGTGTGTGTGTGTGTGTGTGTGTGTGTGTGTGTGTGTGTGTGTGTGTGTGTGTGTGTGTGTGTGTGTGTGTGTGTGTGTGTGTGTGTGTGTGTGTGTGTGTGTGTGTGTGTGTGTGTGTGTGTGTGTGTGTGTGTGTGTGTGTGTGTGTGTGTGTGTGTGTGTGTGTGTGTGTGTGTGTGTGTGTGTGTGTGTGTGTGTGTGTGTGTGTGTGTGTGTGTGTGTGTGTGTGTGTGTGTGTGTGTGTGTGTGTGTGTGTGTGTGTGTGTGTGTGTGTGTGTGTGTGTGTGTGTGTGTGTGTGTGTGTGTGTGTGTGTGTGTGTGTGTGTGTGTGTGTGTGTGTGTGTGTGTGTGTGTGTGTGTACTCACCTAGTTGTTGTGTTTGCGGGGGTTGAGCTCTGGCTCTTTGGTCCCGCCTCTCAACCGTCAATCAACAGGTGTACAGATTCCTGAGCCTATCGGGCTCTGTCATATCTACACTTGAAACTGTGTATGGAGTGAGCCTCCACCACATCACCCCCTAATGCATTCCATTTGTCAACCACTCTGACACTAAAAAAGTTCTTTCTAATATCTCTGTGGCTCATTTGGGCACTCAGTTTCCACCTGTGTCCCCTTGTGCGTGTTCCCCTTGTGTTAAATAGACTGTCTTTATCTACCCTATCACTCCCCTTCAGAATCTTGAATGTGGTGATCATGTCCCCCCTAACTCTTCTGTCTTCCAGCGAAGTGAGGTTTAATTCCCGTAGTCTCTCCTCGTAGCTCATACCTCTCAGCTCGGGTACTAGTCTGGTGGCAAACCTTTGAACCTTTTCCAGTTTAGTCTTATCCTTGACTAGATATGGACTCCATGCTGGGGCTGCATACTCCAGGATTGGCCTGACATATGTGGTATACAAAGTTCTGAATGATTCTTTACACAAGTTTCTGAATGCCGTTCGTATGTTGGCCAGCCTGGCATATGCCGCTGATGTTATCCGCTTGATATGTGCTGCAGGAGACAGGTCTGGCGTGATATCAACCCCCAAGTCTTTTTCCTTCTCTGACTCCTGAAGAATTTCCTCTCCCAGATGATACCTTGTATCTGGCCTCCTGCTCCCTACACCTATCTTCATTACATTACATTTGGTTGGGTTAAACTCTAACAACCATTTGTTCGACCATTCCTTCAGCTTGTCTAGGTCTTCTTGAAGCCTCAAACAGTCCTCTTCTGTTTTAATCCTTCTCATAATTTTAGCATCGTCCGCAAACATTGAGAGAAATGAATCGATACCCTCCGGGAGATCATTTACATATATCAGAAACACGATAGGACCGAGTACAGAGCCCTGTGGGACTCCACTGGTGACTTCACGCCAATCGGAGGTCTCACCCCTCACCGTAACTCTCTGCTTCCTATTGCTTAGATACTCCCTTATCCACTGGAGCACCTTACCAGCTACACCTGCCTGTCTCTCCAGCTTATGTACCAGCCTCTTATGCGGTACTGTGTCAAAGGCTTTCCGACAATCCAAGAAAATGCAGTCCGCCCAGCCCTCTCTTTCTTGCTTAATCTGTGTCACCTGATCGTAGAATTCTATCAAGCCTGTAAGGCAAGATTTACCCTCCCTGAATCCATGTTGGCGATTTGTCACGAAGTCCCATCTCTCCAGATGTGTTACCAGGTTTTTTCTCACGATCTTCTCCATCACCTTGCATGGTATACAAGTCAAGGACACTGGCCTGTAGTTCAGTGCCTCTTGTCTGTCGCCCTTTTTGTATATTGGGACCACATTCGCCGTCTTCCATATTTCTGGTAGGTCTCCCGTCTCTAGTGATTTACTATACACTATGGAGAGTGGCAAGCAAAGTGCCTCTGCACACTCTTTCAGTACCCATGGTGAGATCCCATCTGGACCAACCGCCTTTCTAACATCCAGATCCAGCAGGTGTCTCTTGACCTCCTCTCTCGTAATTTCGAACTCCTCCAAGGCCGCCTGGTTTACCTCCCTTTCTCCTAGCACAGTGACCTCACCCTGTTCTATTGTGAAGACCTCCTGGAACCTCTTGTTGAGTTCCTCACACACCTCTGTCATTCTCTGTATACCTGTCCTCGCCTGTTCTAAGTTTCAATACCTGTTCTTTCACTGTTGTTTTCCTTCTGATGTGACTGTGGAGTAGCTTTGGTTCGGTCTTGGCTTTGTTTGCTATATCATTTTCAAAAATTTTCTCTGCTTCTCTTCTCACCCTGACGTACTCATTCCTGGTTCTCTGGTATCTCTCCCTGCTTTCTGGTGTTCTGTTATTCCGGAAGTTCCTCCACGCCTTCTTGTTCAGTTTCTTCGCTTCCATACATGCCCTATTATACCATGGATTCTTTTGTTGCTTCTCGAAACATATTGTGTGTGTGTGTGTGTGTGTGTGTGTGTGTGTGTGTGTGTGTGTGTGTGTGTGTGTGTGTGTGTGTGTGTGTGTGTGTGTGTGTGTGTGTGTGTGTGTGTGTGTGTGTGTGTGTGTGTGTGTGTGTGTGTGTGTGTGTGTGTGTGTGTGTGTGTGTGTGTGTGTGTGTGTGTGTGTGTGTGTGTGTGTGTGTGTGTGTGTGTGTGTGTGTGTGTGTGTGTGTGTGTGTGTGTGTGTGTGTGTGTGTGTGTGTGTGTGTGTGTGTGTGTGTGTGTGTGTGTGTGTGTGTGTGTGTGTGTGTGTGTGTGTGTGTGTGTGTGTGTGTGTGTGTGTGTGTGTGTGTGTGTGTGTGTGTGTGTGTGTGTGTGTGTGTGTGTGTGTGTGTGTGTGTGTGTGTGTGTGTGTACTCACCTAGTTGTTGTGTTTGCGGGGGTTGAGCTCTGGCTCTTTGGTCCCGCCTCTCAACCGTCAATCAACAGGTGTACAGATTCCTGAGCCTATCGGGCTCTGTCATATCTACACTTGAAACTGTGTATGGAGTGAGCCTCCACCACATCACCCCCTAATGCATTCCATTTGTCAACCACTCTGACACTAAAAAAGTTCTTTCTAATATCTCTGTGGCTCATTTGGGCACTCAGTTTCCACCTGTGTCCCCTTGTGCGTGTTCCCCTTGTGTTAAATAGACTGTCTTTATCTACCCTATCACTCCCCTTCAGAATCTTGAATGTGGTGATCATGTCCCCCCTAACTCTTCTGTCTTCCAGCGAAGTGAGGTTTAATTCCCGTAGTCTCTCCTCGTAGCTCATACCTCTCAGCTCGGGTACTAGTCTGGTGGCAAACCTTTGAACCTTTTCCAGTTTAGTCTTATCCTTGACTAGATATGGACTCCATGCTGGGGCTGCATACTCCAGGATTGGCCTGACATATGTGGTATACAAAGTTCTGAATGATTCTTTACACAAGTTTCTGAATGCCGTTCGTATGTTGGCCAGCCTGGCATATGCCGCTGATGTTATCCGCTTGATATGTGCTGCAGGAGACAGGTCTGGCGTGATATCAACCCCCAAGTCTTTTTCCTTCTCTGACTCCTGAAGAATTTCCTCTCCCAGATGATACCTTGTATCTGGCCTCCTGCTCCCTACACCTATCTTCATTACATTACATTTGGTTGGGTTAAACTCTAACAACCATTTGTTCGACCATTCCTTCAGCTTGTCTAGGTCTTCTTGAAGCCTCAAACAGTCCTCTTCTGTTTTAATCCTTCTCATAATTTTAGCATCGTCCGCAAACATTGAGAGAAATGAATCGATACCCTCCGGGAGATCATTTACATATATCAGAAACACGATAGGACCGAGTACAGAGCCCTGTGGGACTCCACTGGTGACTTCACGCCAATCGGAGGTCTCACCCCTCACCGTAACTCTCTGCTTCCTATTGCTTAGATACTCCCTTATCCACTGGAGCACCTTACCAGCTACACCTGCCTGTCTCTCCAGCTTATGTACCAGCCTCTTATGCGGTACTGTGTCAAAGGCTTTCCGACAATCCAAGAAAATGCAGTCCGCCCAGCCCTCTCTTTCTTGCTTAATCTGTGTCACCTGATCGTAGAATTCTATCAAGCCTGTAAGGCAAGATTTACCCTCCCTGAATCCATGTTGGCGATTTGTCACGAAGTCCCATCTCTCCAGATGTGTTACCAGGTTTTTTCTCACGATCTTCTCCATCACCTTGCATGGTATACAAGTCAAGGACACTGGCCTGTAGTTCAGTGCCTCTTGTCTGTCGCCCTTTTTGTATATTGGGACCACATTCGCCGTCTTCCATATTTCTGGTAGGTCTCCCGTCTCTAGTGATTTACTATACACTATGGAGAGTGGCAAGCAAAGTGCCTCTGCACACTCTTTCAGTACCCATGGTGAGATCCCATCTGGACCAACCGCCTTTCTAACATCCAGATCCAGCAGGTGTCTCTTGACCTCCTCTCTCGTAATTTCGAACTCCTCCAAGGCCGCCTGGTTTACCTCCCTTTCTCCTAGCACAGTGACCTCACCCTGTTCTATTGTGAAGACCTCCTGGAACCTCTTGTTGAGTTCCTCACACACCTCTGTCATTCTCTGTATACCTGTCCTCGCCTGTTCTAAGTTTCAATACCTGTTCTTTCACTGTTGTTTTCCTTCTGATGTGACTGTGGAGTAGCTTTGGTTCGGTCTTGGCTTTGTTTGCTATATCATTTTCAAAAATTTTCTCTGCTTCTCTTCTCACCCTGACGTACTCATTCCTGGTTCTCTGGTATCTCTCCCTGCTTTCTGGTGTTCTGTTATTCCGGAAGTTCCTCCACGCCTTCTTGTTCAGTTTCTTCGCTTCCATACATGCCCTATTATACCATGGATTCTTTTGTTGCTTCTCGAAACATATTGTGTGTGTGTGTGTGTGTGTGTGTGTGTGTGTGTGTGTGTGTGTGTGTGTGTGTGTGTGTGTGTGTGTGTGTGTGTGTGTGTGTGTGTGTGTGTGTGTGTGTGTGTGTGTGTGTGTGTGTGTGTGTGTGTGTGTGTGTGTGTGTGTGTGTGTGTGTGTGTGTGTGTGTGTGTGTGTGTGTGTGTGTGTGTGTGTGTGTGTGTGTGTGTGTGTGTGTGTGTGTGTGTGTGTGTGTGTGTGTGTGTGTGTGTGTGTGTGTGTGTGTGTGTGTGTGTGTGTGTGTGTGTGTGTGTGTGTGTGTGTGTGTGTGTGTGTGTGTGTGTGTGTGTGTGTGTGTGTGTGTGTGTGTGTGTGTGTGTGTGTGTGTGTGTGTGTGTGTGTGTGTGTGTGTGTGTGTGTGTGTGTGTGTGTGTGTGTGTGTGTGTGTGTGTGTGTGTGTGTGTGTGTGTGTGTGTGTGTGTGTGTGTGTGTGTGTGTGTGTGTGTGTGTGTGTGTGTGTGTGTGTGTGTGTGTGTGTGTGTGTGTGTGTGTGTGTGTGTGTGTGTGTGTGTGTGTGTACTCACCTAGTTGTTGTGTTTGCGGGGGTTGAGCTCTGGCTCTTTGGTCCCGCCTCTCAACCGTCAATCAACAGGTGTACAGATTCCTGAGCCTATCGGGCTCTGTCATATCTACACTTGAAACTGTGTATGGAGTGAGCCTCCACCACATCACCCCCTAATGCATTCCATTTGTCAACCACTCTGACACTAAAAAAGTTCTTTCTAATATCTCTGTGGCTCATTTGGGCACTCAGTTTCCACCTGTGTCCCCTTGTGCGTGTTCCCCTTGTGTTAAATAGACTGTCTTTATCTACCCTATCACTCCCCTTCAGAATCTTGAATGTGGTGATCATGTCCCCCCTAACTCTTCTGTCTTCCAGCGAAGTGAGGTTTAATTCCCGTAGTCTCTCCTCGTAGCTCATACCTCTCAGCTCGGGTACTAGTCTGGTGGCAAACCTTTGAACCTTTTACAGTTTAGTCTTATCCTTGACTAGATATGGACTCCATGCTGGGGCTGCATACTCCAGGATTGGCCTGACATATGTGGTATACAAAGTTCTGAATGATTCTTTACACAAGTTTCTGAATGCCGTTCGTATGTTGGCCAGCCTGGCATATGCCGCTGATGTTATCCGCTTGATATGTGCTGCAGGAGACAGGTCTGGCGTGATATCAACCCCCAAGTCTTTTTCCTTCTCTGACTCCTGAAGAATTTCCTCTCCCAGATGATACCTTGTATCTGGCCTCCTGCTCCCTACACCTATCTTCATTACATTACATTTGGTTGGGTTAAACTCTAACAACCATTTGTTCGACCATTCCTTCAGCTTGTCTAGGTCTTCTTGAAGCCTCAAACAGTCCTCTTCTGTTTTAATCCTTCTCATAATTTTAGCATCGTCCGCAAACATTGAGAGAAATGAATCGATACCCTCCGGGAGATCATTTACATATATCAGAAACACGATAGGACCGAGTACAGAGCCCTGTGGGACTCCACTGGTGACTTCACGCCAATCGGAGGTCTCACCCCTCACCGTAACTCTCTGCTTCCTATTGCTTAGATACTCCCTTATCCACTGGAGCACCTTACCAGCTACACCTGCCTGTCTCTCCAGCTTATGTACCAGCCTCTTATGCGGTACTGTGTCAAAGGCTTTCCGACAATCCAAGAAAATGCAGTCCGCCCAGCCCTCTCTTTCTTGCTTAATCTGTGTCACCTGATCGTAGAATTCTATCAAGCCTGTAAGGCAAGATTTACCCTCCCTGAATCCATGTTGGCGATTTGTCACGAAGTCCCATCTCTCCAGATGTGTTACCAGGTTTTTTCTCACGATCTTCTCCATCACCTTGCATGGTATACAAGTCAAGGACACTGGCCTGTAGTTCAGTGCCTCTTGTCTGTCGCCCTTTTTGTATATTGGGACCACATTCGCCGTCTTCCATATTTCTGGTAGGTCTCCCGTCTCTAGTGATTTACTATACACTATGGAGAGTGGCAAGCAAAGTGCCTCTGCACACTCTTTCAGTACCCATGGTGAGATCCCATCTGGACCAACCGCCTTTCTAACATCCAGATCCAGCAGGTGTCTCTTGACCTCCTCTCTCGTAATTTCGAACTCCTCCAAGGCCGCCTGGTTTACCTCCCTTTCTCCTAGCACAGTGACCTCACCCTGTTCTATTGTGAAGACCTCCTGGAACCTCTTGTTGAGTTCCTCACACACCTCTGTCATTCTCTGTATACCTGTCCTCGCCTGTTCTAAGTTTCAATACCTGTTCTTTCACTGTTGTTTTCCTTCTGATGTGACTGTGGAGTAGCTTTGGTTCGGTCTTGGCTTTGTTTGCTATATCATTTTCAAAAATTTTCTCTGCTTCTCTTCTCACCCTGACGTACTCATTCCTGGTTCTCTGGTATCTCTCCCTGCTTTCTGGTGTTCTGTTATTCCGGAAGTTCCTCCACGCCTTCTTGTTCAGTTTCTTCGCTTCCATACATGCCCTATTATACCATGGATTCTTTTGTTGCTTCTCGAAACATATTGTGTGTGTGTGTGTGTGTGTGTGTGTGTGTGTGTGTGTGTGTGTGTGTGTGTGTGTGTGTGTGTGTGTGTGTGTGTGTGTGTGTGTGTGTGTGTGTGTGTGTGTGTGTGTGTGTGTGTGTGTGTGTGTGTGTGTGTGTGTGTGTGTGTGTGTGTGTGTGTGTGTGTGTGTGTGTGTGTGTGTGTGTGTGTGTGTGTGTGTGTGTGTGTGTGTGTGTGTGTGTGTGTGTGTGTGTGTGTGTGTGTATGTGTGTGTGTGTGTGTGTGTGTGTGTGTGTGTGTGTGTGTGTGTGTGTGTGTGTGTGTGTGTGTGTGTGTGTGTGTGTGTGTGTGTGTGTGTGTACTCACCTAGTTGTTGTGTTTGCGGGGGTTGAGCTCTGGCTCTTTGGTCCCGCCTCTCAACCGTCAATCAACAGGTGTACAGATTCCTGAGCCTATCGGGCTCTGTCATATCTACACTTGAAACTGTGTATGGAGTGAGCCTCCACCACATCACCCCCTAATGCATTCCATTTGTCAACCACTCTGACACTAAAAAAGTTCTTTCTAATATCTCTGTGGCTCATTTGGGCACTCAGTTTCCACCTGTGTCCCCTTGTGCGTGTTCCCCTTGTGTTAAATAGACTGTCTTTATCTACCCTATCACTCCCCTTCAGAATCTTGAATGTGGTGATCGTGTCCCCCCTAACTCTTCTGTCTTCCAGCGAAGTGAGGTTTAATTCCCGTAGTCTCTCCTCGTAGCTCATACCTCTCAGCTCGGGTACTAGTCTGGTGGCAAACCTTTGAACCTTTTCCAGTTTAGTCTTATCCTTGACTAGATATGGACTCCATGCTGGGGCTGCATACTCCAGGATTGGCCTGACATATGTGGTATACAAAGTTCTGAATGATTCTTTACACAAGTTTCTGAATGCCGTTCGTATGTTGGCCAGCCTGGCATATGCCGCTGATGTTATCCGCTTGATATGTGCTGCAGGAGACAGGTCTGGCGTGATATCAACCCCCAAGTCTTTTTCCTTCTCTGACTCCTGAAGAATTTCCTCTCCCAGATGATACCTTGTATCTGGCCTCCTGCTCCCTACACCTATCTTCATTACATTACATTTGGTTGGGTTAAACTCTAACAACCATTTGTTCGACCATTCCTTCAGCTTGTCTAGGTCTTCTTGAAGCCTCAAACAGTCCTCTTCTGTTTTAATCCTTCTCATAATTTTAGCATCGTCCGCAAACATTGAGAGAAATGAATCGATACCCTCCGGGAGATCATTTACATATATCAGAAACACGATAGGACCGAGTACAGAGCCCTGTGGGACTCCACTGGTGACTTCACGCCAATCGGAGGTCTCACCCCTCACCGTAACTCTCTGCTTCCTATTGCTTAGATACTCCCTTATCCACTGGAGCACCTTACCAGCTACACCTGCCTGTCTCTCCAGCTTATGTACCAGCCTCTTATGCGGTACTGTGTCAAAGGCTTTCCGACAATCCAAGAAAATGCAGTCCGCCCAGCCCTCTCTTTCTTGCTTAATCTGTGTCACCTGATCGTAGAATTCTATCAAGCCTGTAAGGCAAGATTTACCCTCCCTGAATCCATGTTGGCGATTTGTCACGAAGTCCCATCTCTCCAGATGTGTTACCAGGTTTTTTCTCACGATCTTCTCCATCACCTTGCATGGTATACAAGTCAAGGACACTGGCCTGTAGTTCAGTGCCTCTTGTCTGTCGCCCTTTTTGTATATTGGGACCACATTCGCCGTCTTCCATATTTCTGGTAGGTCTCCCGTCTCTAGTGATTTACTATACACTATGGAGAGTGGCAAGCAAAGTGCCTCTGCACACTCTTTCAGTACCCATGGTGAGATCCCATCTGGACCAACCGCCTTTCTAACATCCAGATCCAGCAGGTGTCTCTTGACCTCCTCTCTCGTAATTTCGAACTCCTCCAAGGCCGCCTGGTTTACCTCCCTTTCTCCTAGCACAGTGACCTCACCCTGTTCTATTGTGAAGACCTCCTGGAACCTCTTGTTGAGTTCCTCACACACCTCTGTCATTCTCTGTATACCTGTCCTCGCCTGTTCTAAGTTTCAATACCTGTTCTTTCACTGTTGTTTTCCTTCTGATGTGACTGTGGAGTAGCTTTGGTTCGGTCTTGGCTTTGTTTGCTATATCATTTTCAAAAATTTTCTCTGCTTCTCTTCTCACCCTGACGTACTCATTCCTGGTTCTCTGGTATCTCTCCCTGCTTTCTGGTGTTCTGTTATTCCGGAAGTTCCTCCACGCCTTCTTGTTCAGTTTCTTCGCTTCCATACATGCCCTATTATACCATGGATTCTTTTGTTGCTTCTCGAAACATAGTGTGTGTGTGTGTGTGTGTGTGTGTGTGTGTGTGTGTGTGTGTGTGTGTGTGTGTGTGTGTGTGTGTGTGTGTGTGTGTGTGTGTGTGTGTGTGTGTGTGTGTGTGTGTGTGTGTGTGTGTGTGTGTGTGTGTGTGTGTGTGTGTGTGTGTGTGTGTGTGTGTGTGTGTGTGTGTGTGTGTGTGTGTGTGTGTGTGTGTGTGTGTGTGTGTGTGTTCTTATAGACTGTGGGTTGGTTGGTGTTGTCGTCGTTGATCCTTCTCTACGGACAACCCAACCCACAACTCGGTAGAGTGCTTACACTTCACTAGGAGATCACACTAGGCGCTTCTGGCTCTTGGAGAGGGGCTCAACGTCACACGTTTAGGGGATGCGGCTCCAACACTTAGCCTCGTTGTCACGTGCACACACCCACTCGAGCCGCTGTGACTCCCCACTCTCTCCTTAGATAAGATATGATCTCCTCAATCCCCTATGACTTACTAGTATTACCTCCTACCCTGTCCACAGCAGTGGTTCATGGTTCTTTCTCTCTCTCTCTCCTTCTTTACTACCTCCTGGGAAGCCTCACTAGGACAAGGGCAAACACCAGCAAATTGTGACACATTTACTGAACACAGCACATACACGATACATACACACATATAATAATAATGAATCCTATACTCTATAATATCACAAACAGGTTGCACTCCAATACCATCAGAACTCTATTATCAGCTTATCAAGTGGTATCCTGTCTCCTGGTTCACCACCTGATACTATTAACCTCCTCAAGTTGGTCAAGCCTACACACTGTTGCACCATCAACAAGATAACATATATATATAGAAAATCAGCATTTGAATGCAATAACATATACCAGTATAAATGTTCATTGATACTTCAGTATAAAAAACTCCTTGACATAAGGATGCCAACAGTCACTCACCTCTCACTGCGTCTTGCACGCTACTGACAACCAAACACTATCAACTCCCTATAAGTAATCCACCAGAACTTCCCCCTTCCACCTCTGGAAGTTCACAACCCTAATATCCTTAGGTTCTTCCGGGCTTCACTACCAGGATCCTCTGCAGCTCCTCCAGGCTGCTATCATGAAGTTTCCTTGTGCAACTACGGTGCTTCACCCTTCTGTTAGGTTCTTCCACAGCTCTCTTGGCTGCTACACCACCTCTACAGAAGCACGTGACACTCCTCTTCACTGCTGCTTCTCCTCACAGCTCGAGGTCCTCTGCTCCACTACCTTTGGAGTCTCATCAATTACTTCATCTGCTGGCTTCGAAGTTCTCAGCAACTTCTTCCCCAAAGACAAACCTGCAACCCATCGACGTTCCAATAAAATGTTCCCCTTTAACACATAAACAAAAATAACCACACAATATGCTTGCCTCAAACCTCTATCTGTTCTCTACATACAGTGAGAGTGGACTCCCCCGTTTTGGGCGGGTCCATACTCCACCTCGCCTGCGGCGGTCCTCACTCACTGGGAGGGTCTTCCTCCATCCGGAGCCGGGCTCCCTCAGTCGTCCGCCAGCGCTCAGAGCGGACGGACGTCGCTCCGTGCTCCTCCCTCTTCACTCTCTTATTTCAGGCCTTCTGCCTTATTAAAACATATCTAACTTATAAATAAACATCGCTACTGTCGCTGGGCACACGACCAACTACAAACAATCACTATGAACTGGCGTTTATCGTGCTTACCACAGATTAATTGGTCGAGGGCGCTTTCCCTCTGACGGCGTCTGGTCAGGGCGCTCCACACAGCCCACAATAATGCCTCTGGCCGGCTTGATACTCTCTTCTTCGACCAGGACTTGAGACCACAACGTTCCCAGCTCAGTTCCACAGCTGGCACGTCTGCACACTTCTCTTCTCTTAGAGATCTATCACTAGGGGTTCCCTTCTGACGGGAGCTCAACGGAGCGCGGCTTCCCCCTGCGATGTCTGGCACTCAAGTGAGGTCAAAGTCCTCCAGAAGCGAGCCTCACGCCTCCAGCAAAATGTCCACATCTCCTAGCCCGTCATTTATCTATTTTCTTCTGCATTGCCCATAATCTCAAACTGTTACACATATCCAACCAACTATTTTACATATGCGATATCACCTCAAATTGTTAGACCTTCTAATCAGGTCAGGCTTGAGGAATAACTCTCAAGGAGGGAGACTCGTTTCTCCTGCAGGCTGAGATCATAACACTCCCCTCCCCTTATTTTTGAGAGTTATTCTAGTGGCTAGGCTCGGGATAATACATCCGCCACCACACTGTCTCGCTCTTCACCCCTTATACTCTCTTAGGAGTCTACAATTAATTCGTTGCACCTTGCAACATCCGGCTGACAACTCTCCAGGAACATGATCTTCTCACAAACGATTTGACTTCTCTGGCACCTCTTGGCTAGGCTGTCCTCCTTGGACGCCTGCACTCTATCGGTCCACTCTACTTATTGTCTCCACCCTCCGTTTCCTCGTCTTCTTCTCTTCTCGTCCAGAGTCAGACGTCTACTGTCTGTACCTCCTCTGTCGTCTTCACACTTCCATCTACTGCCGTTATACTTCCGCCTCCTGTCATCATACTTCACTCCCTCGTCTTCACCGACTATCCTCCCTTCCGTCTCCTCGTTTATCCGAGAGCTCATCCTGTTTGACCTCCATCGAGTCCTCGGCTTTCTTCTATTCCTCCATGCTTGTATCATCTTCCTCTTCCCACACTTTTCACTTCTATACCACTCCATTTCTTCTCCTTCAACTCTTCTTCGTTCCCTAAAAGTTTCTTCGGGCACTGTATTACATCCAACAGCACTCGACCATACGTGTCGCTTTGCCTCTCCCAAAGTGCTCGCAAACATCTCTCCACACATACTGTCTCTTCTCCTTTCATTTTCCCGGCTATTACTCTTCTTCACTATCTCTCCTCCACGTTTTCTGTGAAACATGTCGACTCCTGACATCTCAAACAACTTAACTCCACTATCCATATGCCTCTGTGCTCGTGGACCACTTGACGCTCTATTCCCGTCCTCAGTCTGTCCACATCTTTCCTCATTCCTACTCAGCACAGTTGCATTCGCCTTCCGACTCTCAATTTCAGCAGTCTGGGCTCTACTCAGGTCAACTCTCTTCTCACGATTCTTCTTCGGCTGGGCCATCTTCACTTTTGACCTCACCGAGACTTCATTTTCCTGGGCTGGACCTTCATCAAACAGCCATGCTATATCTACATCGATATCTTCTACCGGCTGAATCGACACTGTCTCATCTTCTTCAGCGTCTTCCTTGTCGGCCACCTCTGTTTTCATCACTACCGAGACAGGGTTTTCAATGGCTTGGCGGTCTCCTGACTCATCTCCTCGGATGTCAGTCAGGTTCACACTCTCAGGTGTCCCACCCGTGCCATGGCCTTCTGGGCACTCCTCTGGCACAGTCTCCGCTACGACTCTCGGCAACACCTTTGTCCCGCACAAGTCATTCCCCAGGATCACTTGGACTCCTGGAATAGGTATGTCGGGGCATACTCCCAACATCACCTCTGCCGACACATATTCCGACCTTAGCTGGACAGTACATACGGGCATGTCACTCTCCGACAATAACCCATATACTTTCATCTTCCCACTGCCAGCTAACCGTCGACCATCCCCAATCAGGCTTCTCGCAATCAAGCTCTGATTAGCTCCGGTATCTCTTAAGATACCAACTTCTACCTCAGGTTGGCCTCTTATACTGATCCAACCTTTACTCATGAACGGCCTATACCTCTCGTTCACTAAGTTCGCTCTCTGTGGTTTGTCTTGGAACACATTAGTATATTTACCTCGGGGGTCACACATGGCCAGGGTCACAACTCTCTTGCCCTGCCGACAATCTCGCATCACGTGACCCAATCCGTTACAATTGTAACATCTCATCTGGGAAAAGTCTCTTCTATATGTACCAGAGTAGCTCTGACTCTGTCCACTCGCATGAGAATTCCTCGGGCCAGGTACACTACTTGCACTCTGTGGGGTTTTACTGGACTCTTGATTTCCAGGATAACGATTAGTTTCTCGTTTTGCTCCTCCATCCTCACTTTCAGACGAAGTGCGCGACCTACTCTTCTGAGTTTTAGGGTACTTACTTTTATCTGCCCATTTATCAAAATTTTTCTCATCCCAGACTCTTCTGGGCCTCTCGTAATTTCTTCCTCCCCAGACTCCATTGGATCTGCCATTGCTGCATCTCGCCTCGCTTCTCACTCTGTTCTCCCTCAAGCTCTTGTATGCTTCAGTAATCATATCCGCCCTATCTGCGGCATCTTTCACCTCCATTATCCCTGCTTCTTGGATCTTGAACTTTGTTTCGGGATGCATCATCTCCAAGAACTTCTCCATGACCATCAGTTGCTTCAGGTCAGCGTAAGATCCAACTCCAGCAGCCTCAATCCACTTCTGGAATCGTCTTTCCAGATCCCTTGCTGTCTCAGCAAACGTACACGCTCCAACTTTGATCATCTCTCTGAAGCGCTTCCTATAAGCCTCTGAGGTTAACTGAAACGAGCGCAATATGCTGCTCTTTACTGTGGCGTAATCCTGGCACTCTTCCAGTGACAATTGGGTGTATGCCTCCCTGGCTGCACCGGTCAATCTTAACTGGACCAGCTGGGCCCATTCCTCCTGTGGCCACTCCTTGATGCTGGCTACTTTTTCAAAGTGCTCGAAAAAGCTCTCTGCCTCTTCGGGAACAAACAAGGGAATGTCCTTCTCCCTAACCCTAACCTCTGGTGGGTGTGATACCTGGGTGGTGCTCTCTGGCAACCCACGTTCAATCCTTTGTTCAGCCAAGGTTCTATTCGCTTCTATCTGCATTTGTTTTGTTCTCTCTTTTTCTTTTTCGACCTGGGCTTTTTCTTTTTCGACCTGGGCTTTTTCTTTTTCGACCTGGGCTTTTTCTTTTTCTTGTTCCAACTCCAGTTCTCTTACTCTGGTTTTCTCTTTTTCTATTTCCAGTCTGGTTTTCTCTTTTTCCTTCTCGGCTTCATTCTTCATCTGGAGTTCCAATTTCATCTTTTCCAGCTGGAACTGTCTCTCCTCACGCTGTTGTTGGATCTGGAGCTCTAACTGGAATCTCTCCAAGCTCCTATTTCGGCTATTCCTACTACTGCGGCTACTCTTGCTGCTCCTACTCGATCCCTGGGATCTCACGTCATCCTGCCCATCATCCTCCTTTCTACTTTCAGCTCCTTCCTGGGCTCCTTGTTCTGCCGCTTCACTTCTGGCTCTCAACTGCCTCAGGATCTCATCCTTCATCCCAGCTACTTTAGATGCTTTCAACCTGATGCCACATTTTTCTGCTATTTGTTTCAATTGATCCCTCGTGCAACCTTCTAAATCCTCAGGCTTGCCTGACTCCACAAATGCTTGCACCTTATCCATCTTTGTCCTGTGAGTCTTCCCAAGAGAGAGAGTATACACCTGCGGTCACGCAGTTTATTTCAGCAAGGGTGTACAAATCCACTCTTGGACAGGGTGTGGGTGTGTCAGTTCACTCTCCCGGACACAGGCCCCCAATTTCTTATAGACTGTGGGTTGGTTGGTGTTGTCGTCGTTGATCCTTCTCTACGGACAACCCAACCCACAACTCGGTAGAGTGCTTACACTTCACTAGGAGATCACACTAGGCGCTTCTGGCTCTTGGAGAGGGGCTCAACGTCACACGTTTAGGGGATGCGGCTCCAACACTTAGCCTCGTTGTCACGTGCACACACCCACTCGAGCCGCTGTGACTCCCCACTCTCTCCTTAGATAAGATATGATCTCCTCAATCCCCTATGACTTACTAGTATTACCTCCTACCCTGTCCACAGCAGTGGTTCATGGTTCTTTCTCTCTCTCTCTCCTTCTTTACTACCTCCTGGGAAGCCTCACTAGGACAAGGGCAAACACCAGCAAATTGTGACACATTTACTGAACACAGCACATACACGATACATACACACATATAATAATAATGAATCCTATACTCTATAATATCACAAACAGGTTGCACTCCAATACCATCAGAACTCTATTATCAGCTTATCAAGTGGTATCCTGTCTCCTGGTTCACCACCTGATACTATTAACCTCCTCAAGTTGGTCAAGCCTACACACTGTTGCACCATCAACAAGATAACATATATATATAGAAAATCAGCATTTGAATGCAATAACATATACCAGTATAAATGTTCATTGATACTTCAGTATAAAAAACTCCTTGACATAAGGATGCCAACAGTCACTCACCTCTCACTGCGTCTTGCACGCTACTGACAACCAAACACTATCAACTCCCTATAAGTAATCCACCAGAACTTCCCCCTTCCACCTCTGGAAGTTCACAACCCTAATATCCTTAGGTTCTTCCGGGCTTCACTACCAGGATCCTCTGCAGCTCCTCCAGGCTGCTATCATGAAGTTTCCTTGTGCAACTACGGTGCTTCACCCTTCTGTTAGGTTCTTCCACAGCTCTCTTGGCTGCTACACCACCTCTACAGAAGCACGTGACACTCCTCTTCACTGCTGCTTCTCCTCACAGCTCGAGGTCCTCTGCTCCACTACCTTTGGAGTCTCATCAATTACTTCATCTGCTGGCTTCGAAGTTCTCAGCAACTTCTTCCCCAAAGACAAACCTGCAACCCATCGACGTTCCAATAAAATGTTCCCCTTTAACACATAAACAAAAATAACCACACAATATGCTTGCCTCAAACCTCTATCTGTTCTCTACATACAGTGAGAGTGGACTCCCCCGTTTTGGGCGGGTCCATACTCCACCTCGCCTGCGGCGGTCCTCACTCACTGGGAGGGTCTTCCTCCATCCGGAGCCGGGCTCCCTCAGTCGTCCGCCAGCGCTCAGAGCGGACGGACGTCGCTCCGTGCTCCTCCCTCTTCACTCTCTTATTTCAGGCCTTCTGCCTTATTAAAACATATCTAACTTATAAATAAACATCGCTACTGTCGCTGGGCACACGACCAACTACAAACAATCACTATGAACTGGCGTTTATCGTGCTTACCACAGATTAATTGGTCGAGGGCGCTTTCCCTCTGACGGCGTCTGGTCAGGGCGCTCCACACAGCCCACAATAATGCCTCTGGCCGGCTTGATACTCTCTTCTTCGACCAGGACTTGAGACCACAACGTTCCCAGCTCAGTTCCACAGCTGGCACGTCTGCACACTTCTCTTCTCTTAGAGATCTATCACTAGGGGTTCCCTTCTGACGGGAGCTCAACGGAGCGCGGCTTCCCCCTGCGATGTCTGGCACTCAAGTGAGGTCAAAGTCCTCCAGAAGCGAGCCTCACGCCTCCAGCAAAATGTCCACATCTCCTAGCCCGTCATTTATCTATTTTCTTCTGCATTGCCCATAATCTCAAACTGTTACACATATCCAACCAACTATTTTACATATGCGATATCACCTCAAATTGTTAGACCTTCTAATCAGGTCAGGCTTGAGGAATAACTCTCAAGGAGGGAGACTCGTTTCTCCTGCAGGCTGAGATCATAACAGTGTGTGTGTGTGTGTGTGTGTGTGTGTGTGTGTGTGTGTGTGTGTGTGTGTGTGTGTGTGTGTGTGTGTGTGTGTGTGTGTGTGTGTGTGTGTGTGTGTGTGTGTGTGTGTGTGTGTGTGTGTGTGTGTGTGTGTGTGTGTGTGTGTGTGTGTGTGTGTGTGTGTGTGTGTGTGTGTGTGTGTGTGTGTGTGTGTGTGTGTGTGTGTGTGTGTGTGTGTGTGTGTGTGTGTGTGTGTGTGTGTGTGTGTGTGTGTGTGTGTGTGTGTGTGTGTGTGTGTGTGTGTGTGTGTGTGTGTGTGTGTGTGTGTGTGTGTGTGTGTGTGTGTGTGTGTGTGTGTGTGTGTGTGTGTGTGTGTGTGTGTGTGTGTGTGTGTGTGTGTGTGTGTGTGTGTGTGTGTGTGTGTGTGTGTGTGTGTGTGTGTGTGTGTGTGTGTGTGTGTGTGTGTGTGTGTGTGTGTGTGTGTGTGTGTGTGTGTGTGTGTGTGTGTGTGTGTGTGTGTGTGTGTGTGTGTGTGTGTGTGTGTGTGTGTGTGTGTGTGTGTGTGTGTGTGTGTGTGTGTGTGTGTGTGTGTGTGTGTGTGTGTGTGTGTGTGTGTGTGTGTGTGTGTGTGTGTGTGTGTGTGTGTGTGTGTGTGTGTGTGTGTGTGTGTGTGTGTGTGTGTGTGTGTGTGTGTGTGTGTGTGTGTGTGTGTGTGTGTGTGTGTGTGTGTGTGTGTGTGTGTGTGTGTGTGTGTGTGTGTGTGTGTGTGTGTGTGTGTGTGTGTGTGTGTGTGTGTGTGTGTGTGTGTGTGTGTGTGTGTGTGTGTGTGTGTGTGTGTGTGTGTGTGTGTGTGTGTGTGTGTGTGTGTGTGTGTGTGTGTGTGTGTGTGTGTGTGTGTGTGTGTGTGTGTGTGTGTGTGTGTGTGTGTGTGTGTGTGTGTGTGTGTGTGTGTGTGTGTGTGTGTGTGTGTGTGTGTGTGTGTGTGTGTGTGTGTGTGTGTGTGTGTGTGTGTGTGTGTGTGTGTGTGTGTGTGTGTGTGTGTGTGTGTGTGTGTGTGTGTGTGTGTGTGTGTGTGTGTGTGTGTGTGTGTGTGTGTGTGTGTGTGTGTGTGTGTGTGTGTGTGTGTGTGTGTGTGTGTGTGTGTGTGTGTGTGTGTGTGTGTGTGTGTGTGTGTGTGTGTGTGTGTGTGTGTGTGTGTGTGTGTGTGTGTGTGTGTGTGTACTCACCTAGTTGTTGTGTTTGCGGGGGTTGAGCTCTGGCTCTTTGGTCCCGCCTCTCAACCGTCAATCAACAGGTGTACAGATTCCTGAGCCTATCGGGCTCTGTCATATCTACACTTGAAACTGTGTATGGAGTGAGCCTCCACCACATCACCCCCTAATGCATTCCATTTGTCAACCACTCTGACACTAAAAAAGTTCTTTCTAATATCTCTGTGGCTCATTTGGGCACTCAGTTTCCACCTGTGTCCCCTTGTGCGTGTTCCCCTTGTGTTAAATAGACTGTCTTTATCTACCCTATCACTCCCCTTCAGAATCTTGAATGTGGTGATCATGTCCCCCCTAACTCTTCTGTCTTCCAGCGAAGTGAGGTTTAATTCCCGTAGTCTCTCCTCGTAGCTCATACCTCTCAGCTCGGGTACTAGTCTGGTGGCAAACCTTTGAACCTTTTCCAGTTTAGTCTTATCCTTGACTAGATATGGACTCCATGCTGGGGCTGCATACTCCAGGATTGGCCTGACATATGTGGTATACAAAGTTCTGAATGATTCTTTACACAAGTTTCTGAATGCCGTTCGTATGTTGGCCAGCCTGGCATATGCCGCTGATGTTATCCGCTTGATATGTGCTGCAGGAGACAGGTCTGGCGTGATATCAACCCCCAAGTCTTTTTCCTTCTCTGACTCCTGAAGAATTTCCTCTCCCAGATGATACCTTGTATCTGGCCTCCTGCTCCCTACACCTATCTTCATTACATTACATTTGGTTGGGTTAAACTCTAACAACCATTTGTTCGACCATTCCTTCAGCTTGTCTAGGTCTTCTTGAAGCCTCAAACAGTCCTCTTCTGTTTTAATCCTTCTCATAATTTTAGCATCGTCCGCAAACATTGAGAGAAATGAATCGATACCCTCCGGGAGATCATTTACATATATCAGAAACACGATAGGACCGAGTACAGAGCCCTGTGGGACTCCACTGGTGACTTCACGCCAATCGGAGGTCTCACCCCTCACCGTAACTCTCTGCTTCCTATTGCTTAGATACTCCCTTATCCACTGGAGCACCTTACCAGCTACACCTGCCTGTCTCTCCAGCTTATGTACCAGCCTCTTATGCGGTACTGTGTCAAAGGCTTTCCGACAATCCAAGAAAATGCAGTCCGCCCAGCCCTCTCTTTCTTGCTTAATCTGTGTCACCTGATCGTAGAATTCTATCAAGCCTGTAAGGCAAGATTTACCCTCCCTGAATCCATGTTGGCGATTTGTCACGAAGTCCCATCTCTCCAGATGTGTTACCAGGTTTTTTCTCACGATCTTCTCCATCACCTTGCATGGTATACAAGTCAAGGACACTGGCCTGTAGTTCAGTGCCTCTTGTCTGTCGCCCTTTTTGTATATTGGGACCACATTCGCCGTCTTCCATATTTCTGGTAGGTCTCCCGTCTCTAGTGATTTACTATACACTATGGAGAGTGGCAAGCAAAGTGCCTCTGCACACTCTTTCAGTACCCATGGTGAGATCCCATCTGGACCAACCGCCTTTCTAACATCCAGATCCAGCAGGTGTCTCTTGACCTCCTCTCTCGTAATTTCGAACTCCTCCAAGGCCGCCTGGTTTACCTCCCTTTCTCCTAGCACAGTGACCTCACCCTGTTCTATTGTGAAGACCTCCTGGAACCTCTTGTTGAGTTCCTCACACACCTCTGTCATTCTCTGTATACCTGTCCTCGCCTGTTCTAAGTTTCAATACCTGTTCTTTCACTGTTGTTTTCCTTCTGATGTGACTGTGGAGTAGCTTTGGTTCGGTCTTGGCTTTGTTTGCTATATCATTTTCAAAAATTTTCTCTGCTTCTCTTCTCACCCTGACGTACTCATTCCTGGTTCTCTGGTATCTCTCCCTGCTTTCTGGTGTTCTGTTATTCCGGAAGTTCCTCCACGCCTTCTTGTTCAGTTTCTTCGCTTCCATACATGCCCTATTATACCATGGATTCTTTTGTTGCTTCTCGAAACATAGTGTGTGTGTGTGTGTGTGTGTGTGTGTGTGTGTGTGTGTGTGTGTGTGTGTGTGTGTGTGTGTGTGTGTGTGTGTGTGTGTGTGTGTGTGTGTGTGTGTGTGTGTGTGTGTGTGTGTGTGTGTGTGTGTGTGTGTGTGTGTGTGTGTGTGTGTGTGTGTGTGTGTGTGTGTGTGTGTGTGTGTGTGTGTGTGTGTGTGTGTGTGTGTGTGTGTGTGTGTGTGTGTGTGTGTGTGTGTGTGTGTGTGTGTGTGTGTGTGTGTGTGTGTGTGTGTGTGTGTGTGTGTGTGTGTGTGTGTGTGTGTGTGTGTGTGTGTGTGTGTGTGTGTGTGTGTGTGTGTGTGTGTGTGTGTGTGTGTGTGTGTGTGTGTGTGTGTGTGTGTGTGTGTGTGTGTGTGTGTGTGTGTGTGTGTGTGTGTGTGTGTGTGTGTGTGTGTGTGTGTGTGTGTGTGTGTGTGTGTGTGTGTGTGTGTGTGTGTGTGTGTGTGTGTGTGTGTGTGTGTGTGTGTGTGTGTGTGTGTGTGTGTGTGTGTGTGTGTGTGTGTGTGTGTGTGTGTGTGTGTGTGTGTGTGTGTGTGTGTGTGTGTGTGTGTGTGTGTGTGTGTGTGTGTGTGTGTGTGTGTGTGTGTGTGTGTGTGTGTGTGTGTGTGTGTGTGTGTGTGTGTGTGTGTGTGTGTGTGTGTGTGTGTGTGTGTGTGTGTGTGTGTGTGTGTGTGTGTGTGTGTGTGTGTGTGTGTGTGTGTGTGTGTGTGTGTGTGTGTGTGTGTGTGTGTGTGTGTGTGTGTGTGTGTGTGTGTGTGTGTGTGTGTGTGTGTGTGTGTGTGTGTGTGTGTGTGTGTGTGTGTGTGTGTGTGTGTGTGTGTGTGTGTGTGTGTGTACTCACCTAGTTGTTGTGTTTGCGGGGGTTGAGCTCTGGCTCTTTGGTCCCGCCTCTCAACCGTCAATCAACAGGTGTACAGATTCCTGAGCCTATCGGGCTCTGTCATATCTACACTTGAAACTGTGTATGGAGTGAGCCTCCACCACATCACCCCCTAATGCATTCCATTTGTCAACCACTCTGACACTAAAAAAGTTCTTTCTAATATCTCTGTGGCTCATTTGGGCACTCAGTTTCCACCTGTGTCCCCTTGTGCGTGTTCCCCTTGTGTTAAATAGACTGTCTTTATCTACCCTATCACTCCCCTTCAGAATCTTGAATGTGGTGATCATGTCCCCCCTAACTCTTCTGTCTTCCAGCGAAGTGAGGTTTAATTCCCGTAGTCTCTCCTCGTAGCTCATACCTCTCAGCTCGGGTACTAGTCTGGTGGCAAACCTTTGAACCTTTTCCAGTTTAGTCTTATCCTTGACTAGATATGGACTCCATGCTGGGGCTGCATACTCCAGGATTGGCCTGACATATGTGGTATACAAAGTTCTGAATGATTCTTTACACAAGTTTCTGAATGCCGTTCGTATGTTGGCCAGCCTGGCATATGCCGCTGATGTTATCCGCTTGATATGTGCTGCAGGAGACAGGTCTGGCGTGATATCAACCCCCAAGTCTTTTTCCTTCTCTGACTCCTGAAGAATTTCCTCTCCCAGATGATACCTTGTATCTGGCCTCCTGCTCCCTACACCTATCTTCATTACATTACATTTGGTTGGGTTAAACTCTAACAACCATTTGTTCGACCATTCCTTCAGCTTGTCTAGGTCTTCTTGAAGCCTCAAACAGTCCTCTTCTGTTTTAATCCTTCTCATAATTTTAGCATCGTCCGCAAACATTGAGAGAAATGAATCGATACCCTCCGGGAGATCATTTACATATATCAGAAACACGATAGGACCGAGTACAGAGCCCTGTGGGACTCCACTGGTGACTTCACGCCAATCGGAGGTCTCACCCCTCACCGTAACTCTCTGCTTCCTATTGCTTAGATACTCCCTTATCCACTGGAGCACCTTACCAGCTACACCTGCCTGTCTCTCCAGCTTATGTACCAGCCTCTTATGCGGTACTGTGTCAAAGGCTTTCCGACAATCCAAGAAAATGCAGTCCGCCCAGCCCTCTCTTTCTTGCTTAATCTGTGTCACCTGATCGTAGAATTCTATCAAGCCTGTAAGGCAAGATTTACCCTCCCTGAATCCATGTTGGCGATTTGTCACGAAGTCCCATCTCTCCAGATGTGTTACCAGGTTTTTTCTCACGATCTTCTCCATCACCTTGCATGGTATACAAGTCAAGGACACTGGCCTGTAGTTCAGTGCCTCTTGTCTGTCGCCCTTTTTGTATATTGGGACCACATTCGCCGTCTTCCATATTTCTGGTAGGTCTCCCGTCTCTAGTGATTTACTATACACTATGGAGAGTGGCAAGCAAAGTGCCTCTGCACACTCTTTCAGTACCCATGGTGAGATCCCATCTGGACCAACCGCCTTTCTAACATCCAGATCCAGCAGGTGTCTCTTGACCTCCTCTCTCGTAATTTCGAACTCCTCCAAGGCCGCCTGGTTTACCTCCCTTTCTCCTAGCACAGTGACCTCACCCTGTTCTATTGTGAAGACCTCCTGGAACCTCTTGTTGAGTTCCTCACACACCTCTGTCATTCTCTGTATACCTGTCCTCGCCTGTTCTAAGTTTCAATACCTGTTCTTTCACTGTTGTTTTCCTTCTGATGTGACTGTGGAGTAGCTTTGGTTCGGTCTTGGCTTTGTTTGCTATATCATTTTCAAAAATTTTCTCTGCTTCTCTTCTCACCCTGACGTACTCATTCCTGGTTCTCTGGTATCTCTCCCTGCTTTCTGGTGTTCTGTTATTCCGGAAGTTCCTCCACGCCTTCTTGTTCAGTTTCTTCGCTTCCATACATGCCCTATTATACCATGGATTCTTTTGTTGCTTCTCGAAACATAGTGTGTGTGTGTGTGTGTGTGTGTGTGTGTGTGTGTGTGTGTGTGTGTGTGTGTGTGTGTGTGTGTGTGTGTGTGTGTGTGTGTGTGTGTGTGTGTGTGTGTGTGTGTGTGTGTGTGTGTGTGTGTGTGTGTGTGTGTGTGTGTGTGTGTGTGTGTGTGTGTGTGTGTGTGTGTGTGTGTGTGTGTGTGTGTGTGTGTGTGTGTGTGTGTGTGTGTGTGTGTGTGTGTGTGTGTGTGTGTGTGTGTGTGTGTGTGTGTGTGTGTGTGTGTGTGTGTGTGTGTGTGTGTGTGTGTGTGTGTGTGTGTGTGTGTGTGTGTGTGTGTGTGTGTGTGTGTGTGTGTGTGTGTGTGTGTGTGTGTGTGTGTGTGTGTGTGTGTGTGTGTGTGTGTGTGTGTGTGTGTGTGTGTGTGTGTGTGTGTGTGTGTGTGTGTGTGTGTGTGTGTGTGTGTGTGTGTGTGTGTGTGTGTGTGTGTGTGTGTGTGTGTGTGTGTGTGTGTGTGTGTGTGTGTGTGTGTGTGTGTGTGTGTGTGTGTGTGTGTGTGTGTGTGTGTGTGTGTGTGTGTGTGTGTGTGTGTGTGTGTGTGTGTGTGTGTGTGTGTGTGTGTGTGTGTGTGTGTGTGTGTGTGTGTGTGTGTGTGTGTGTGTGTGTGTGTGTGTGTGTGTGTGTGTGTGTGTGTGTGTGTGTGTGTGTGTGTGTGTGTGTGTGTGTGTGTGTGTGTGTGTGTGTGTGTGTGTGTGTGTGTGTGTGTGTGTGTGTGTGTGTGTGTGTGTGTGTGTGTGTGTGTGTGTGTGTGTGTGTGTGTGTGTGTGTGTGTGTGTGTGTGTGTGTGTGTGTGTACTCACCTAGTTGTTGTGTTTGCGGGGGTTGAGCTCTGGCTCTTTGGTCCCGCCTCTCAACCGTCAATCAACAGGTGTACAGATTCCTGAGCCTATCGGGCTCTGTCATATCTACACTTGAAACTGTGTATGGAGTGAGCCTCCACCACATCACCCCCTAATGCATTCCATTTGTCAACCACTCTGACACTAAAAAAGTTCTTTCTAATATCTCTGTGGCTCATTTGGGCACTCAGTTTCCACCTGTGTCCCCTTGTGCGTGTTCCCCTTGTGTTAAATAGACTGTCTTTATCTACCCTATCACTCCCCTTCAGAATCTTGAATGTGGTGATCATGTCCCCCCTAACTCTTCTGTCTTCCAGCGAAGTGAGGTTTAATTCCCGTAGTCTCTCCTCGTAGCTCATACCTCTCAGCTCGGGTACTAGTCTGGTGGCAAACCTTTGAACCTTTTCCAGTTTAGTCTTATCCTTGACTAGATATGGACTCCATGCTGGGGCTGCATACTCCAGGATTGGCCTGACATATGTGGTATACAAAGTTCTGAATGATTCTTTACACAAGTTTCTGAATGCCGTTCGTATGTTGGCCAGCCTGGCATATGCCGCTGATGTTATCCGCTTGATATGTGCTGCAGGAGACAGGTCTGGCGTGATATCAACCCCCAAGTCTTTTTCCTTCTCTGACTCCTGAAGAATTTCCTCTCCCAGATGATACCTTGTATCTGGCCTCCTGCTCCCTACACCTATCTTCATTACATTACATTTGGTTGGGTTAAACTCTAACAACCATTTGTTCGACCATTCCTTCAGCTTGTCTAGGTCTTCTTGAAGCCTCAAACAGTCCTCTTCTGTTTTAATCCTTCTCATAATTTTAGCATCGTCCGCAAACATTGAGAGAAATGAATCGATACCCTCCGGGAGATCATTTACATATATCAGAAACACGATAGGACCGAGTACAGAGCCCTGTGGGACTCCACTGGTGACTTCACGCCAATCGGAGGTCTCACCCCTCACCGTAACTCTCTGCTTCCTATTGCTTAGATACTCCCTTATCCACTGGAGCACCTTACCAGCTACACCTGCCTGTCTCTCCAGCTTATGTACCAGCCTCTTATGCGGTACTGTGTCAAAGGCTTTCCGACAATCCAAGAAAATGCAGTCCGCCCAGCCCTCTCTTTCTTGCTTAATCTGTGTCACCTGATCGTAGAATTCTATCAAGCCTGTAAGGCAAGATTTACCCTCCCTGAATCCATGTTGGCGATTTGTCACGAAGTCCCATCTCTCCAGATGTGTTACCAGGTTTTTTCTCACGATCTTCTCCATCACCTTGCATGGTATACAAGTCAAGGACACTGGCCTGTAGTTCAGTGCCTCTTGTCTGTCGCCCTTTTTGTATATTGGGACCACATTCGCCGTCTTCCATATTTCTGGTAGGTCTCCCGTCTCTAGTGATTTACTATACACTATGGAGAGTGGCAAGCAAAGTGCCTCTGCACACTCTTTCAGTACCCATGGTGAGATCCCATCTGGACCAACCGCCTTTCTAACATCCAGATCCAGCAGGTGTCTCTTGACCTCCTCTCTCGTAATTTCGAACTCCTCCAAGGCCGCCTGGTTTACCTCCCTTTCTCCTAGCACAGTGACCTCACCCTGTTCTATTGTGAAGACCTCCTGGAACCTCTTGTTGAGTTCCTCACACACCTCTGTCATTCTCTGTATACCTGTCCTCGCCTGTTCTAAGTTTCAATACCTGTTCTTTCACTGTTGTTTTCCTTCTGATGTGACTGTGGAGTAGCTTTGGTTCGGTCTTGGCTTTGTTTGCTATATCATTTTCAAAAATTTTCTCTGCTTCTCTTCTCACCCTGACGTACTCATTCCTGGTTCTCTGGTATCTCTCCCTGCTTTCTGGTGTTCTGTTATTCCGGAAGTTCCTCCACGCCTTCTTGTTCAGTTTCTTCGCTTCCATACATGCCCTATTATACCATGGATTCTTTTGTTGCTTCTCGAAACATAGTGTGTGTGTGTGTGTGTGTGTGTGTGTGTGTGTGTGTGTGTGTGTGTGTGTGTGTGTGTGTGTGTGTGTGTGTGTGTGTGTGTGTGTGTGTGTGTGTGTGTGTGTGTGTGTGTGTGTGTGTGTGTGTGTGTGTGTGTGTGTGTGTGTGTGTGTGTGTGTGTGTGTGTGTGTGTGTGTGTGTGTGTGTGTGTGTGTGTGTGTGTGTGTGTGTGTGTGTGTGTGTGTGTGTGTGTGTGTGTGTGTGTGTGTGTGTGTGTGTGTGTGTGTGTACTCACCTAGTTGTTGTGTTTGCGGGGGTTGAGCTCTGGCTCTTTGGTCCCGCCTCTCAACCGTCAATCAACAGGTGTACAGATTCCTGAGCCTATCGGGCTCTGTCATATCTACACTTGAAACTGTGTATGGAGTGAGCCTCCACCACATCACCCCCTAATGCATTCCATTTGTCAACCACTCTGACACTAAAAAAGTTCTTTCTAATATCTCTGTGGCTCATTTGGGCACTCAGTTTCCACCTGTGTCCCCTTGTGCGTGTTCCCCTTGTGTTAAATAGACTGTCTTTATCTACCCTATCACTCCCCTTCAGAATCTTGAATGTGGTGATCATGTCCCCCCTAACTCTTCTGTCTTCCAGCGAAGTGAGGTTTAATTCCCGTAGTCTCTCCTCGTAGCTCATACCTCTCAGCTCGGGTACTAGTCTGGTGGCAAACCTTTGAACCTTTTCCAGTTTAGTCTTATCCTTGACTAGATATGGACTCCATGCTGGGGCTGCATACTCCAGGATTGGCCTGACATATGTGGTATACAAAGTTCTGAATGATTCTTTACACAAGTTTCTGAATGCCGTTCGTATGTTGGCCAGCCTGGCATATGCCGCTGATGTTATCCGCTTGATATGTGCTGCAGGAGACAGGTCTGGCGTGATATCAACCCCCAAGTCTTTTTCCTTCTCTGACTCCTGAAGAATTTCCTCTCCCAGATGATACCTTGTATCTGGCCTCCTGCTCCCTACACCTATCTTCATTACATTACATTTGGTTGGGTTAAACTCTAACAACCATTTGTTCGACCATTCCTTCAGCTTGTCTAGGTCTTCTTGAAGCCTCAAACAGTCCTCTTCTGTTTTAATCCTTCTCATAATTTTAGCATCGTCCGCAAACATTGAGAGAAATGAATCGATACCCTCCGGGAGATCATTTACATATATCAGAAACACGATAGGACCGAGTACAGAGCCCTGTGGGACTCCACTGGTGACTTCACGCCAATCGGAGGTCTCACCCCTCACCGTAACTCTCTGCTTCCTATTGCTTAGATACTCCCTTATCCACTGGAGCACCTTACCAGCTACACCTGCCTGTCTCTCCAGCTTATGTACCAGCCTCTTATGCGGTACTGTGTCAAAGGCTTTCCGACAATCCAAGAAAATGCAGTCCGCCCAGCCCTCTCTTTCTTGCTTAATCTGTGTCACCTGATCGTAGAATTCTATCAAGCCTGTAAGGCAAGATTTACCCTCCCTGAATCCATGTTGGCGATTTGTCACGAAGTCCCATCTCTCCAGATGTGTTACCAGGTTTTTTCTCACGATCTTCTCCATCACCTTGCATGGTATACAAGTCAAGGACACTGGCCTGTAGTTCAGTGCCTCTTGTCTGTCGCCCTTTTTGTATATTGGGACCACATTCGCCGTCTTCCATATTTCTGGTAGGTCTCCCGTCTCTAGTGATTTACTATACACTATGGAGAGTGGCAAGCAAAGTGCCTCTGCACACTCTTTCAGTACCCATGGTGAGATCCCATCTGGACCAACCGCCTTTCTAACATCCAGATCCAGCAGGTGTCTCTTGACCTCCTCTCTCGTAATTTCGAACTCCTCCAAGGCCGCCTGGTTTACCTCCCTTTCTCCTAGCACAGTGACCTCACCCTGTTCTATTGTGAAGACCTCCTGGAACCTCTTGTTGAGTTCCTCACACACCTCTGTCATTCTCTGTATACCTGTCCTCGCCTGTTCTAAGTTTCAATACCTGTTCTTTCACTGTTGTTTTCCTTCTGATGTGACTGTGGAGTAGCTTTGGTTCGGTCTTGGCTTTGTTTGCTATATCATTTTCAAAAATTTTCTCTGCTTCTCTTCTCACCCTGACGTACTCATTCCTGGTTCTCTGGTATCTCTCCCTGCTTTCTGGTGTTCTGTTATTCCGGAAGTTCCTCCACGCCTTCTTGTTCAGTTTCTTCGCTTCCATACATGCCCTATTATACCATGGATTCTTTTGTTGCTTCTCGAAACATAGTGTGTGTGTGTGTGTGTGTGTGTGTGTGTGTGTGTGTGTGTGTGTGTGTGTGTGTGTGTGTGTGTGTGTGTGTGTGTGTGTGTGTGTGTGTGTGTGTGTGTGTGTGTGTGTGTGTGTGTGTGTGTGTGTGTGTGTGTGTGTGTGTGTGTGTGTGTGTGTGTGTGTGTGTGTGTGTGTGTGTGTGTGTGTGTGTGTGTGTGTGTGTGTGTGTGTGTGTGTGTGTGTGTGTGTGTGTGTGTGTGTGTGTGTGTGTGTGTGTGTGTGTGTGTGTGTGTGTGTGTGTACTCACCTAGTTGTTGTGTTTGCGGGGGTTGAGCTCTGGCTCTTTGGTCCCGCCTCTCAACCGTCAATCAACAGGTGTACAGATTCCTGAGCCTATCGGGCTCTGTCATATCTACACTTGAAACTGTGTATGGAGTGAGCCTCCACCACATCACCCCCTAATGCATTCCATTTGTCAACCACTCTGACACTAAAAAAGTTCTTTCTAATATCTCTGTGGCTCATTTGGGCACTCAGTTTCCACCTGTGTCCCCTTGTGCGTGTTCCCCTTGTGTTAAATAGACTGTCTTTATCTACCCTATCACTCCCCTTCAGAATCTTGAATGTGGTGATCATGTCCCCCCTAACTCTTCTGTCTTCCAGCGAAGTGAGGTTTAATTCCCGTAGTCTCTCCTCGTAGCTCATACCTCTCAGCTCGGGTACTAGTCTGGTGGCAAACCTTTGAACCTTTTCCAGTTTAGTCTTATCCTTGACTAGATATGGACTCCATGCTGGGGCTGCATACTCCAGGATTGGCCTGACATATGTGGTATACAAAGTTCTGAATGATTCTTTACACAAGTTTCTGAATGCCGTTCGTATGTTGGCCAGCCTGGCATATGCCGCTGATGTTATCCGCTTGATATGTGCTGCAGGAGACAGGTCTGGCGTGATATCAACCCCCAAGTCTTTTTCCTTCTCTGACTCCTGAAGAATTTCCTCTCCCAGATGATACCTTGTATCTGGCCTCCTGCTCCCTACACCTATCTTCATTACATTACATTTGGTTGGGTTAAACTCTAACAACCATTTGTTCGACCATTCCTTCAGCTTGTCTAGGTCTTCTTGAAGCCTCAAACAGTCCTCTTCTGTTTTAATCCTTCTCATAATTTTAGCATCGTCCGCAAACATTGAGAGAAATGAATCGATACCCTCCGGGAGATCATTTACATATATCAGAAACACGATAGGACCGAGTACAGAGCCCTGTGGGACTCCACTGGTGACTTCACGCCAATCGGAGGTCTCACCCCTCACCGTAACTCTCTGCTTCCTATTGCTTAGATACTCCCTTATCCACTGGAGCACCTTACCAGCTACACCTGCCTGTCTCTCCAGCTTATGTACCAGCCTCTTATGCGGTACTGTGTCAAAGGCTTTCCGACAATCCAAGAAAATGCAGTCCGCCCAGCCCTCTCTTTCTTGCTTAATCTGTGTCACCTGATCGTAGAATTCTATCAAGCCTGTAAGGCAAGATTTACCCTCCCTGAATCCATGTTGGCGATTTGTCACGAAGTCCCATCTCTCCAGATGTGTTACCAGTTTTTTTCTCACGATCTTCTCCATCACCTTGCATGGTATACAAGTCAAGGACACTGGCCTGTAGTTCAGTGCCTCTTGTCTGTCGCCCTTTTTGTATATTGGGACCACATTCGCCGTCTTCCATATTTCTGGTAGGTCTCCCGTCTCTAGTGATTTACTATACACTATGGAGAGTGGCAAGCAAAGTGCCTCTGCACACTCTTTCAGTACCCATGGTGAGATCCCATCTGGACCAACCGCCTTTCTAACATCCAGATCCAGCAGGTGTCTCTTGACCTCCTCTCTCGTAATTTCGAACTCCTCCAAGGCCGCCTGGTTTACCTCCCTTTCTCCTAGCACAGTGACCTCACCCTGTTCTATTGTGAAGACCTCCTGGAACCTCTTGTTGAGTTCCTCACACACCTCTGTCATTCTCTGTATACCTGTCCTCGCCTGTTCTAAGTTTCAATACCTGTTCTTTCACTGTTGTTTTCCTTCTGATGTGACTGTGGAGTAGCTTTGGTTCGGTCTTGGCTTTGTTTGCTATATCATTTTCAAAAATTTTCTCTGCTTCTCTTCTCACCCTGACGTACTCATTCCTGGTTCTCTGGTATCTCTCCCTGCTTTCTGGTGTTCTGTTATTCCGGAAGTTCCTCCACGCCTTCTTGTTCAGTTTCTTCGCTTCCATACATGCCCTATTATACCATGGATTCTTTTGTTGCTTCTCGAAACATAGTGTGTGTGTGTGTGTGTGTGTGTGTGTGTGTGTGTGTGTGTGTGTGTGTGTGTGTGTGTGTGTGTGTGTGTGTGTGTGTGTGTGTGTGTGTGTGTGTGTGTGTGTGTGTGTGTGTGTGTGTGTGTGTGTGTGTGTGTGTGTGTGTGTGTGTGTGTGTGTGTGTGTGTGTGTGTGTGTGTGTGTGTGTGTGTGTGTGTGTGTGTGTGTGTGTGTGTGTGTGTGTGTGTGTGTGTGTGTGTGTGTGTGTGTGTGTGTGTGTGTGTGTGTGTGTGTGTGTGTGTGTGTGTGTGTGTGTGTGTGTGTGTGTGTGTGTGTGTGTGTGTGTGTGTGTGTGTGTGTGTGTGTGTGTGTGTGTGTGTGTGTGTGTGTGTGTGTGTGTGTGTGTGTGTGTGTGTGTGTGTGTGTGTGTGTGTGTGTGTGTGTGTGTGTGTGTGTGTGTGTGTGTGTGTGTGTGTGTGTGTGTGTGTGTGTGTGTGTGTGTGTGTGTGTGTGTGTGTGTGTGTGTGTGTGTGTGTGTGTGTGTGTGTGTGTGTGTGTGTGTGTGTGTGTGTGTGTGTGTGTGTGTGTGTGTGTGTGTGTGTGTGTGTGTGTGTGTGTGTGTGTGTGTGTGTGTGTGTGTGTGTGTGTGTGTGTGTGTGTGTGTGTGTGTGTGTGTGTGTGTGTGTGTGTGTGTGTGTGTGTGTGTGTGTGTGTGTGTGTGTGTGTGTGTGTGTGTGTGTGTGTGTGTGTGTGTGTGTGTGTGTGTGTGTGTGTGTGTGTGTGTGTGTGTGTGTGTGTGTGTGTGTGTGTGTGTGTGTGTGTGTGTGTGTGTGTGTGTGTGTGTGTGTGTGTGTGTGTGTGTGTGTGTGTGTACTCACCTAGTTGTTGTGTTTGCGGGGGTTGAGCTCTGGCTCTTTGGTCCCGCCTCTCAACCGTCAATCAACAGGTGTACAGATTCCTGAGCCTATCGGGCTCTGTCATATCTACACTTGAAACTGTGTATGGAGTGAGCCTCCACCACATCACCCCCTAATGCATTCCATTTGTCAACCACTCTGACACTAAAAAAGTTCTTTCTAATATCTCTGTGGCTCATTTGGGCACTCAGTTTCCACCTGTGTCCCCTTGTGCGTGTTCCCCTTGTGTTAAATAGACTGTCTTTATCTACCCTATCACTCCCCTTCAGAATCTTGAATGTGGTGATCATGTCCCCCCTAACTCTTCTGTCTTCCAGCGAAGTGAGGTTTAATTCCCGTAGTCTCTACTCGTAGCTCATACCTCTCAGCTCGGGTACTAGTCTGGTGGCAAACCTTTGAACCTTTTCCAGTTTAGTCTTATCCTTGACTAGATATGGACTCCATGCTGGGGCTGCATACTCCAGGATTGGCCTGACATATGTGGTATACAAAGTTCTGAATGATTCTTTACACAAGTTTCTGAATGCCGTTCGTATGTTGGCCAGCCTGGCATATGCCGCTGATGTTATCCGCTTGATATGTGCTGCAGGAGACAGGTCTGGCGTGATATCAACCCCCAAGTCTTTTTCCTTCTCTGACTCCTGAAGAATTTCCTCTCCCAGATGATACCTTGTATCTGGCCTCCTGCTCCCTACACCTATCTTCATTACATTACATTTGGTTGGGTTAAACTCTAACAACCATTTGTTCGACCATTCCTTCAGCTTGTCTAGGTCTTCTTGAAGCCTCAAACAGTCCTCTTCTGTTTTAATCCTTCTCATAATTTTAGCATCGTCCGCAAACATTGAGAGAAATGAATCGATACCCTCCGGGAGATCATTTACATATATCAGAAACACGATAGGACCGAGTACAGAGCCCTGTGGGACTCCACTGGTGACTTCACGCCAATCGGAGGTCTCACCCCTCACCGTAACTCTCTGCTTCCTATTGCTTAGATACTCCCTTATCCACTGGAGCACCTTACCAGCTACACCTGCCTGTCTCTCCAGCTTATGTACCAGCCTCTTATGCGGTACTGTGTCAAAGGCTTTCCGACAATCCAAGAAAATGCAGTCCGCCCAGCCCTCTCTTTCTTGCTTAATCTGTGTCACCTGATCGTAGAATTCTATCAAGCCTGTAAGGCAAGATTTACCCTCCCTGAATCCATGTTGGCGATTTGTCACGAAGTCCCATCTCTCCAGATGTGTTACCAGTTTTTTTCTCACGATCTTCTCCATCACCTTGCATGGTATACAAGTCAAGGACACTGGCCTGTAGTTCAGTGCCTCTTGTCTGTCGCCCTTTTTGTATATTGGGACCACATTCGCCGTCTTCCATATTTCTGGTAGGTCTCCCGTCTCTAGTGATTTACTATACACTATGGAGAGTGGCAAGCAAAGTGCCTCTGCACACTCTTTCAGTACCCATGGTGAGATCCCATCTGGACCAACCGCCTTTCTAACATCCAGATCCAGCAGGTGTCTCTTGACCTCCTCTCTCGTAATTTCGAACTCCTCCAAGGCCGCCTGGTTTACCTCCCTTTCTCCTAGCACAGTGACCTCACCCTGTTCTATTGTGAAGACCTCCTGGAACCTCTTGTTGAGTTCCTCACACACCTCTGTCATTCTCTGTATACCTGTCCTCGCCTGTTCTAAGTTTCAATACCTGTTCTTTCACTGTTGTTTTCCTTCTGATGTGACTGTGGAGTAGCTTTGGTTCGGTCTTGGCTTTGTTTGCTATATCATTTTCAAAAATTTTCTCTGCTTCTCTTCTCACCCTGACGTACTCATTCCTGGTTCTCTGGTATCTCTCCCTGCTTTCTGGTGTTCTGTTATTCCGGAAGTTCCTCCACGCCTTCTTGTTCAGTTTCTTCGCTTCCATACATGCCCTATTATACCATGGATTCTTTTGTTGCTTCTCGAAACATAGTGTGTGTGTGTGTGTGTGTGTGTGTGTGTGTGTGTGTGTGTGTGTGTGTGTGTGTGTGTGTGTGTGTGTGTGTGTGTGTGTGTGTGTGTGTGTGTGTGTGTGTGTGTGTGTGTGTGTGTGTGTGTGTGTGTGTGTGTGTGTGTGTGTGTGTGTGTGTGTGTGTGTGTGTGTGTGTGTGTGTGTGTGTGTGTGTGTGTGTGTGTGTGTGTGTGTGTGTGTGTGTGTGTGTGTGTGTGTGTGTGTGTGTGTGTGTGTGTGTGTGTGTGTGTGTGTGTGTGTGTGTGTGTGTGTGTGTGTGTGTGTGTGTGTGTGTGTGTGTGTGTGTGTGTGTGTGTGTGTGTGTGTGTGTGTGTGTGTGTGTGTGTGTGTGTGTGTGTGTGTGTGTGTGTGTGTGTGTGTGTGTGTGTGTGTGTGTGTGTGTGTGTGTGTGTGTGTGTGTGTGTGTGTGTGTGTGTGTGTGTGTGTGTGTGTGTGTGTGTGTGTGTGTGTGTGTGTGTGTGTGTGTGTGTGTGTGTGTGTGTGTGTGTGTGTGTGTGTGTGTGTGTGTGTGTGTGTGTGTGTGTGTGTGTGTGTGTGTGTGTGTGTGTGTGTGTGTGTGTGTGTGTGTGTGTGTGTGTGTGTGTGTGTGTGTGTGTGTGTGTGTGTGTGTGTGTGTGTGTGTGTGTGTGTGTGTGTGTGTGTGTGTGTGTGTGTGTGTGTGTGTGTGTGTGTGTGTGTGTGTGTGTGTGTGTGTGTGTGTGTGTGTGTGTGTGTGTGTGTGTGTGTGTGTGTGTGTGTGTGTGTGTGTGTGTGTGTGTGTGTGTGTGTGTGTGTGTGTGTGTGTGTGTGTGTGTGTGTGTGTGTGTGTGTGTGTGTGTGTGTGTGTGTGTGTGTGTGTGTGTGTGTGTGTGTGTGTGTGTGTGTGTGTGTGTGTGTGTGTGTGTGTGTGTGTGTGTGTGTGTGTGTGTGTGTGTGTGTGTGTGTGTGTGTGTGTGTGTGTGTGTGTGTGTGTGTGTGTGTGTGTGTGTGTGTGTGTGTGTGTGTGTGTGTGTGTGTGTGTGTGTGTGTGTGTGTGTGTGTGTGTGTGTGTGTGTGTGTGTGTGTGTGTGTGTGTGTGTGTGTGTGTGTGTGTGTGTGTGTGTGTGTGTGTGTGTGTGTGTACTCACCTAGTTGTTGTGTTTGCGGGGGTTGAGCTCTGGCTCTTTGGTCCCGCCTCTCAACCGTCAATCAACAGGTGTACAGATTCCTGAGCCTATCGGGCTCTGTCATATCTACACTTGAAACTGTGTATGGAGTGAGCCTCCACCACATCACCCCCTAATGCATTCCATTTGTCAACCACTCTGACACTAAAAAAGTTCTTTCTAATATCTCTGTGGCTCATTTGGGCACTCAGTTTCCACCTGTGTCCCCTTGTGCGTGTTCCCCTTGTGTTAAATAGACTGTCTTTATCTACCCTATCACTCCCCTTCAGAATCTTGAATGTGGTGATCATGTCCCCCCTAACTCTTCTGTCTTCCAGCGAAGTGAGGTTTAATTCCCGTAGTCTCTCCTCGTAGCTCATACCTCTCAGCTCGGGTACTAGTCTGGTGGCAAACCTTTGAACCTTTTCCAGTTTAGTCTTATCCTTGACTAGATATGGACTCCATGCTGGGGCTGCATACTCCAGGATTGGCCTGACATATGTGGTATACAAAGTTCTGAATGATTCTTTACACAAGTTTCTGAATGCCGTTCGTATGTTGGCCAGCCTGGCATATGCCGCTGATGTTATCCGCTTGATATGTGCTGCAGGAGACAGGTCTGGCGTGATATCAACCCCCAAGTCTTTTTCCTTCTCTGACTCCTGAAGAATTTCCTCTCCCAGATGATACCTTGTATCTGGCCTCCTGCTCCCTACACCTATCTTCATTACATTACATTTGGTTGGGTTAAACTCTAACAACCATTTGTTCGACCATTCCTTCAGCTTGTCTAGGTCTTCTTGAAGCCTCAAACAGTCCTCTTCTGTTTTAATCCTTCTCATAATTTTAGCATCGTCCGCAAACATTGAGAGAAATGAATCGATACCCTCCGGGAGATCATTTACATATATCAGAAACACGATAGGACCGAGTACAGAGCCCTGTGGGACTCCACTGGTGACTTCACGCCAATCGGAGGTCTCACCCCTCACCGTAACTCTCTGCTTCCTATTGCTTAGATACTCCCTTATCCACTGGAGCACCTTACCAGCTACACCTGCCTGTCTCTCCAGCTTATGTACCAGCCTCTTATGCGGTACTGTGTCAAAGGCTTTCCGACAATCCAAGAAAATGCAGTCCGCCCAGCCCTCTCTTTCTTGCTTAATCTGTGTCACCTGATCGTAGAATTCTATCAAGCCTGTAAGGCAAGATTTACCCTCCCTGAATCCATGTTGGCGATTTGTCACGAAGTCCCATCTCTCCAGATGTGTTACCAGTTTTTTTCTCACGATCTTCTCCATCACCTTGCATGGTATACAAGTCAAGGACACTGGCCTGTAGTTCAGTGCCTCTTGTCTGTCGCCCTTTTTGTATATTGGGACCACATTCGCCGTCTTCCATATTTCTGGTAGGTCTCCCGTCTCTAGTGATTTACTATACACTATGGAGAGTGGCAAGCAAAGTGCCTCTGCACACTCTTTCAGTACCCATGGTGAGATCCCATCTGGACCAACCGCCTTTCTAACATCCAGATCCAGCAGGTGTCTCTTGACCTCCTCTCTCGTAATTTCGAACTCCTCCAAGGCCGCCTGGTTTACCTCCCTTTCTCCTAGCACAGTGACCTCACCCTGTTCTATTGTGAAGACCTCCTGGAACCTCTTGTTGAGTTCCTCACACACCTCTGTCATTCTCTGTATACCTGTCCTCGCCTGTTCTAAGTTTCAATACCTGTTCTTTCACTGTTGTTTTCCTTCTGATGTGACTGTGGAGTAGCTTTGGTTCGGTCTTGGCTTTGTTTGCTATATCATTTTCAAAAATTTTCTCTGCTTCTCTTCTCACCCTGACGTACTCATTCCTGGTTCTCTGGTATCTCTCCCTGCTTTCTGGTGTTCTGTTATTCCGGAAGTTCCTCCACGCCTTCTTGTTCAGTTTCTTCGCTTCCATACATGCCCTATTATACCATGGATTCTTTTGTTGCTTCTCGAAACATATTGTGTGTGTGTGTGTGTGTGTGTGTGTGTGTGTGTGTGTGTGTGTGTGTGTGTGTGTGTGTGTGTGTGTGTGTGTGTACTCACCTAGTTGTTGTGTTTGCGGGGGTTGAGCTCTGGCTCTTTGGTCCCGCCTCTCAACCGTCAATCAACAGGTGTACAGATTCCTGAGCCTATCGGGCTCTGTCATATCTACACTTGAAACTGTGTATGGAGTGAGCCTCCACCACATCACCCCCTAATGCATTCCATTTGTCAACCACTCTGACACTAAAAAAGTTCTTTCTAATATCTCTGTGGCTCATTTGGGCACTCAGTTTCCACCTGTGTCCCCTTGTGCGTGTTCCCCTTGTGTTAAATAGACTGTCTTTATCTACCCTATCACTCCCCTTCAGAATCTTGAATGTGGTGATCATGTCCCCCCTAACTCTTCTGTCTTCCAGCGAAGTGAGGTTTAATTCCCGTAGTCTCTACTCGTAGCTCATACCTCTCAGCTCGGGTACTAGTCTGGTGGCAAACCTTTGAACCTTTTCCAGTTTAGTCTTATCCTTGACTAGATATGGACTCCATGCTGGGGCTGCATACTCCAGGATTGGCCTGACATATGTGGTATACAAAGTTCTGAATGATTCTTTACACAAGTTTCTGAATGCCGTTCGTATGTTGGCCAGCCTGGCATATGCCGCTGATGTTATCCGCTTGATATGTGCTGCAGGAGACAGGTCTGGCGTGATATCAACCCCCAAGTCTTTTTCCTTCTCTGACTCCTGAAGAATTTCCTCTCCCAGATGATACCTTGTATCTGGCCTCCTGCTCCCTACACCTATCTTCATTACATTACATTTGGTTGGGTTAAACTCTAACAACCATTTGTTCGACCATTCCTTCAGCTTGTCTAGGTCTTCTTGAAGCCTCAAACAGTCCTCTTCTGTTTTAATCCTTCTCATAATTTTAGCATCGTCCGCAAACATTGAGAGAAATGAATCGATACCCTCCGGGAGATCATTTACATATATCAGAAACACGATAGGACCGAGTACAGAGCCCTGTGGGACTCCACTGGTGACTTCACGCCAATCGGAGGTCTCACCCCTCACCGTAACTCTCTGCTTCCTATTGCTTAGATACTCCCTTATCCACTGGAGCACCTTACCAGCTACACCTGCCTGTCTCTCCAGCTTATGTACCAGCCTCTTATGCGGTACTGTGTCAAAGGCTTTCCGACAATCCAAGAAAATGCAGTCCGCCCAGCCCTCTCTTTCTTGCTTAATCTGTGTCACCTGATCGTAGAATTCTATCAAGCCTGTAAGGCAAGATTTACCCTCCCTGAATCCATGTTGGCGATTTGTCACGAAGTCCCATCTCTCCAGATGTGTTACCAGTTTTTTTCTCACGATCTTCTCCATCACCTTGCATGGTATACAAGTCAAGGACACTGGCCTGTAGTTCAGTGCCTCTTGTCTGTCGCCCTTTTTGTATATTGGGACCACATTCGCCGTCTTCCATATTTCTGGTAGGTCTCCCGTCTCTAGTGATTTACTATACACTATGGAGAGTGGCAAGCAAAGTGCCTCTGCACACTCTTTCAGTACCCATGGTGAGATCCCATCTGGACCAACCGCCTTTCTAACATCCAGATCCAGCAGGTGTCTCTTGACCTCCTCTCTCGTAATTTCGAACTCCTCCAAGGCCGCCTGGTTTACCTCCCTTTCTCCTAGCACAGTGACCTCACCCTGTTCTATTGTGAAGACCTCCTGGAACCTCTTGTTGAGTTCCTCACACACCTCTGTCATTCTCTGTATACCTGTCCTCGCCTGTTCTAAGTTTCAATACCTGTTCTTTCACTGTTGTTTTCCTTCTGATGTGACTGTGGAGTAGCTTTGGTTCGGTCTTGGCTTTGTTTGCTATATCATTTTCAAAAATTTTCTCTGCTTCTCTTCTCACCCTGACGTACTCATTCCTGGTTCTCTGGTATCTCTCCCTGCTTTCTGGTGTTCTGTTATTCCGGAAGTTCCTCCACGCCTTCTTGTTCAGTTTCTTCGCTTCCATACATGCCCTATTATACCATGGATTCTTTTGTTGCTTCTCGAAACATATTGTGTGTGTGTGTGTGTGTGTGTGTGTGTGTGTGTGTGTGTGTGTGTGTGTGTGTGTGTGTGTGTGTGTGTGTGTGTGTGTGTGTGTGTGTGTGTGTGTGTGTGTGTGTACTCACCTAGTTGTTGTGTTTGCGGGGGTTGAGCTCTGGCTCTTTGGTCCCGCCTCTCAACCGTCAATCAACAGGTGTACAGATTCCTGAGCCTATCGGGCTCTGTCATATCTACACTTGAAACTGTGTATGGAGTGAGCCTCCACCACATCACCCCCTAATGCATTCCATTTGTCAACCACTCTGACACTAAAAAAGTTCTTTCTAATATCTCTGTGGCTCATTTGGGCACTCAGTTTCCACCTGTGTCCCCTTGTGCGTGTTCCCCTTGTGTTAAATAGACTGTCTTTATCTACCCTATCACTCCCCTTCAGAATCTTGAATGTGGTGATCATGTCCCCCCTAACTCTTCTGTCTTCCAGCGAAGTGAGGTTTAATTCCCGTAGTCTCTACTCGTAGCTCATACCTCTCAGCTCGGGTACTAGTCTGGTGGCAAACCTTTGAACCTTTTCCAGTTTAGTCTTATCCTTGACTAGATATGGACTCCATGCTGGGGCTGCATACTCCAGGATTGGCCTGACATATGTGGTATACAAAGTTCTGAATGATTCTTTACACAAGTTTCTGAATGCCGTTCGTATGTTGGCCAGCCTGGCATATGCCGCTGATGTTATCCGCTTGATATGTGCTGCAGGAGACAGGTCTGGCGTGATATCAACCCCCAAGTCTTTTTCCTTCTCTGACTCCTGAAGAATTTCCTCTCCCAGATGATACCTTGTATCTGGCCTCCTGCTCCCTACACCTATCTTCATTACATTACATTTGGTTGGGTTAAACTCTAACAACCATTTGTTCGACCATTCCTTCAGCTTGTCTAGGTCTTCTTGAAGCCTCAAACAGTCCTCTTCTGTTTTAATCCTTCTCATAATTTTAGCATCGTCCGCAAACATTGAGAGAAATGAATCGATACCCTCCGGGAGATCATTTACATATATCAGAAACACGATAGGACCGAGTACAGAGCCCTGTGGGACTCCACTGGTGACTTCACGCCAATCGGAGGTCTCACCCCTCACCGTAACTCTCTGCTTCCTATTGCTTAGATACTCCCTTATCCACTGGAGCACCTTACCAGCTACACCTGCCTGTCTCTCCAGCTTATGTACCAGCCTCTTATGCGGTACTGTGTCAAAGGCTTTCCGACAATCCAAGAAAATGCAGTCCGCCCAGCCCTCTCTTTCTTGCTTAATCTGTGTCACCTGATCGTAGAATTCTATCAAGCCTGTAAGGCAAGATTTACCCTCCCTGAATCCATGTTGGCGATTTGTCACGAAGTCCCATCTCTCCAGATGTGTTACCAGTTTTTTTCTCACGATCTTCTCCATCACCTTGCATGGTATACAAGTCAAGGACACTGGCCTGTAGTTCAGTGCCTCTTGTCTGTCGCCCTTTTTGTATATTGGGACCACATTCGCCGTCTTCCATATTTCTGGTAGGTCTCCCGTCTCTAGTGATTTACTATACACTATGGAGAGTGGCAAGCAAAGTGCCTCTGCACACTCTTTCAGTACCCATGGTGAGATCCCATCTGGACCAACCGCCTTTCTAACATCCAGATCCAGCAGGTGTCTCTTGACCTCCTCTCTCGTAATTTCGAACTCCTCCAAGGCCGCCTGGTTTACCTCCCTTTCTCCTAGCACAGTGACCTCACCCTGTTCTATTGTGAAGACCTCCTGGAACCTCTTGTTGAGTTCCTCACACACCTCTGTCATTCTCTGTATACCTGTCCTCGCCTGTTCTAAGTTTCAATACCTGTTCTTTCACTGTTGTTTTCCTTCTGATGTGACTGTGGAGTAGCTTTGGTTCGGTCTTGGCTTTGTTTGCTATATCATTTTCAAAAATTTTCTCTGCTTCTCTTCTCACCCTGACGTACTCATTCCTGGTTCTCTGGTATCTCTCCCTGCTTTCTGGTGTTCTGTTATTCCGGAAGTTCCTCCACGCCTTCTTGTTCAGTTTCTTCGCTTCCATACATGCCCTATTATACCATGGATTCTTTTGTTGCTTCTCGAAACATATTGTGTGTGTGTGTGTGTGTGTGTGTGTGTGTGTGTGTGTGTGTGTGTGTGTGTGTGTGTGTGTGTGTGTGTGTGTGTGTGTGTGTGTGTGTGTGTGTGTGTGTGTGTGTGTGTGTGTGTGTGTGTGTACTCACCTAGTTGTTGTGTTTGCGGGGGTTGAGCTCTGGCTCTTTGGTCCCGCCTCTCAACCGTCAATCAACAGGTGTACAGATTCCTGAGCCTATCGGGCTCTGTCATATCTACACTTGAAACTGTGTATGGAGTGAGCCTCCACCACATCACCCCCTAATGCATTCCATTTGTCAACCACTCTGACACTAAAAAAGTTCTTTCTAATATCTCTGTGGCTCATTTGGGCACTCAGTTTCCACCTGTGTCCCCTTGTGCGTGTTCCCCTTGTGTTAAATAGACTGTCTTTATCTACCCTATCACTCCCCTTCAGAATCTTGAATGTGGTGATCATGTCCCCCCTAACTCTTCTGTCTTCCAGCGAAGTGAGGTTTAATTCCCGTAGTCTCTCCTCGTAGCTCATACCTCTCAGCTCGGGTACTAGTCTGGTGGCAAACCTTTGAACCTTTTCCAGTTTAGTCTTATCCTTGACTAGATATGGACTCCATGCTGGGGCTGCATACTCCAGGATTGGCCTGACATATGTGGTATACAAAGTTCTGAATGATTCTTTACACAAGTTTCTGAATGCCGTTCGTATGTTGGCCAGCCTGGCATATGCCGCTGATGTTATCCGCTTGATATGTGCTGCAGGAGACAGGTCTGGCGTGATATCAACCCCCAAGTCTTTTTCCTTCTCTGACTCCTGAAGAATTTCCTCTCCCAGATGATACCTTGTATCTGGCCTCCTGCTCCCTACACCTATCTTCATTACATTACATTTGGTTGGGTTAAACTCTAACAACCATTTGTTCGACCATTCCTTCAGCTTGTCTAGGTCTTCTTGAAGCCTCAAACAGTCCTCTTCTGTTTTAATCCTTCTCATAATTTTAGCATCGTCCGCAAACATTGAGAGAAATGAATCGATACCCTCCGGGAGATCATTTACATATATCAGAAACACGATAGGACCGAGTACAGAGCCCTGTGGGACTCCACTGGTGACTTCACGCCAATCGGAGGTCTCACCCCTCACCGTAACTCTCTGCTTCCTATTGCTTAGATACTCCCTTATCCACTGGAGCACCTTACCAGCTACACCTGCCTGTCTCTCCAGCTTATGTACCAGCCTCTTATGCGGTACTGTGTCAAAGGCTTTCCGACAATCCAAGAAAATGCAGTCCGCCCAGCCCTCTCTTTCTTGCTTAATCTGTGTCACCTGATCGTAGAATTCTATCAAGCCTGTAAGGCAAGATTTACCCTCCCTGAATCCATGTTGGCGATTTGTCACGAAGTCCCATCTCTCCAGATGTGTTACCAGTTTTTTTCTCACGATCTTCTCCATCACCTTGCATGGTATACAAGTCAAGGACACTGGCCTGTAGTTCAGTGCCTCTTGTCTGTCGCCCTTTTTGTATATTGGGACCACATTCGCCGTCTTCCATATTTCTGGTAGGTCTCCCGTCTCTAGTGATTTACTATACACTATGGAGAGTGGCAAGCAAAGTGCCTCTGCACACTCTTTCAGTACCCATGGTGAGATCCCATCTGGACCAACCGCCTTTCTAACATCCAGATCCAGCAGGTGTCTCTTGACCTCCTCTCTCGTAATTTCGAACTCCTCCAAGGCCGCCTGGTTTACCTCCCTTTCTCCTAGCACAGTGACCTCACCCTGTTCTATTGTGAAGACCTCCTGGAACCTCTTGTTGAGTTCCTCACACACCTCTGTCATTCTCTGTATACCTGTCCTCGCCTGTTCTAAGTTTCAATACCTGTTCTTTCACTGTTGTTTTCCTTCTGATGTGACTGTGGAGTAGCTTTGGTTCGGTCTTGGCTTTGTTTGCTATATCATTTTCAAAAATTTTCTCTGCTTCTCTTCTCACCCTGACGTACTCATTCCTGGTTCTCTGGTATCTCTCCCTGCTTTCTGGTGTTCTGTTATTCCGGAAGTTCCTCCACGCCTTCTTGTTCAGTTTCTTCGCTTCCATACATGCCCTATTATACCATGGATTCTTTTGTTGCTTCTCGAAACATATTGTGTGTGTGTGTGTGTGTGTGTGTGTGTGTGTGTGTGTGTGTGTGTGTGTGTGTGTGTGTGTGTGTGTGTGTGTGTGTGTGTGTGTGTGTGTGTGTGTGTGTGTGTGTACTCACCTAGTTGTTGTGTTTGCGGGGGTTGAGCTCTGGCTCTTTGGTCCCGCCTCTCAACCGTCAATCAACAGGTGTACAGATTCCTGAGCCTATCGGGCTCTGTCATATCTACACTTGAAACTGTGTATGGAGTGAGCCTCCACCACATCACCCCCTAATGCATTCCATTTGTCAACCACTCTGACACTAAAAAAGTTCTTTCTAATATCTCTGTGGCTCATTTGGGCACTCAGTTTCCACCTGTGTCCCCTTGTGCGTGTTCCCCTTGTGTTAAATAGACTGTCTTTATCTACCCTATCACTCCCCTTCAGAATCTTGAATGTGGTGATCATGTCCCCCCTAACTCTTCTGTCTTCCAGCGAAGTGAGGTTTAATTCCCGTAGTCTCTCCTCGTAGCTCATACCTCTCAGCTCGGGTACTAGTCTGGTGGCAAACCTTTGAACCTTTTCCAGTTTAGTCTTATCCTTGACTAGATATGGACTCCATGCTGGGGCTGCATACTCCAGGATTGGCCTGACATATGTGGTATACAAAGTTCTGAATGATTCTTTACACAAGTTTCTGAATGCCGTTCGTATGTTGGCCAGCCTGGCATATGCCGCTGATGTTATCCGCTTGATATGTGCTGCAGGAGACAGGTCTGGCGTGATATCAACCCCCAAGTCTTTTTCCTTCTCTGACTCCTGAAGAATTTCCTCTCCCAGATGATACCTTGTATCTGGCCTCCTGCTCCCTACACCTATCTTCATTACATTACATTTGGTTGGGTTAAACTCTAACAACCATTTGTTCGACCATTCCTTCAGCTTGTCTAGGTCTTCTTGAAGCCTCAAACAGTCCTCTTCTGTTTTAATCCTTCTCATAATTTTAGCATCGTCCGCAAACATTGAGAGAAATGAATCGATACCCTCCGGGAGATCATTTACATATATCAGAAACACGATAGGACCGAGTACAGAGCCCTGTGGGACTCCACTGGTGACTTCACGCCAATCGGAGGTCTCACCCCTCACCGTAACTCTCTGCTTCCTATTGCTTAGATACTCCCTTATCCACTGGAGCACCTTACCAGCTACACCTGCCTGTCTCTCCAGCTTATGTACCAGCCTCTTATGCGGTACTGTGTCAAAGGCTTTCCGACAATCCAAGAAAATGCAGTCCGCCCAGCCCTCTCTTTCTTGCTTAATCTGTGTCACCTGATCGTAGAATTCTATCAAGCCTGTAAGGCAAGATTTACCCTCCCTGAATCCATGTTGGCGATTTGTCACGAAGTCCCATCTCTCCAGATGTGTTACCAGTTTTTTTCTCACGATCTTCTCCATCACCTTGCATGGTATACAAGTCAAGGACACTGGCCTGTAGTTCAGTGCCTCTTGTCTGTCGCCCTTTTTGTATATTGGGACCACATTCGCCGTCTTCCATATTTCTGGTAGGTCTCCCGTCTCTAGTGATTTACTATACACTATGGAGAGTGGCAAGCAAAGTGCCTCTGCACACTCTTTCAGTACCCATGGTGAGATCCCATCTGGACCAACCGCCTTTCTAACATCCAGATCCAGCAGGTGTCTCTTGACCTCCTCTCTCGTAATTTCGAACTCCTCCAAGGCCGCCTGGTTTACCTCCCTTTCTCCTAGCACAGTGACCTCACCCTGTTCTATTGTGAAGACCTCCTGGAACCTCTTGTTGAGTTCCTCACACACCTCTGTCATTCTCTGTATACCTGTCCTCGCCTGTTCTAAGTTTCAATACCTGTTCTTTCACTGTTGTTTTCCTTCTGATGTGACTGTGGAGTAGCTTTGGTTCGGTCTTGGCTTTGTTTGCTATATCATTTTCAAAAATTTTCTCTGCTTCTCTTCTCACCCTGACGTACTCATTCCTGGTTCTCTGGTATCTCTCCCTGCTTTCTGGTGTTCTGTTATTCCGGAAGTTCCTCCACGCCTTCTTGTTCAGTTTCTTCGCTTCCATACATGCCCTATTATACCATGGATTCTTTTGTTGCTTCTCGAAACATATTGTGTGTGTGTGTGTGTGTGTGTGTGTGTGTGTGTGTGTGTGTGTGTGTGTGTGTGTGTGTGTGTGTGTGTGTGTGTGTGTGTGTGTGTGTGTGTGTGTGTGTGTGTGTACTCACCTAGTTGTTGTGTTTGCGGGGGTTGAGCTCTGGCTCTTTGGTCCCGCCTCTCAACCGTCAATCAACAGGTGTACAGATTCCTGAGCCTATCGGGCTCTGTCATATCTACACTTGAAACTGTGTATGGAGTGAGCCTCCACCACATCACCCCCTAATGCATTCCATTTGTCAACCACTCTGACACTAAAAAAGTTCTTTCTAATATCTCTGTGGCTCATTTGGGCACTCAGTTTCCACCTGTGTCCCCTTGTGCGTGTTCCCCTTGTGTTAAATAGACTGTCTTTATCTACCCTATCACTCCCCTTCAGAATCTTGAATGTGGTGATCATGTCCCCCCTAACTCTTCTGTCTTCCAGCGAAGTGAGGTTTAATTCCCGTAGTCTCTACTCGTAGCTCATACCTCTCAGCTCGGGTACTAGTCTGGTGGCAAACCTTTGAACCTTTTCCAGTTTAGTCTTATCCTTGACTAGATATGGACTCCATGCTGGGGCTGCATACTCCAGGATTGGCCTGACATATGTGGTATACAAAGTTCTGAATGATTCTTTACACAAGTTTCTGAATGCCGTTCGTATGTTGGCCAGCCTGGCATATGCCGCTGATGTTATCCGCTTGATATGTGCTGCAGGAGACAGGTCTGGCGTGATATCAACCCCCAAGTCTTTTTCCTTCTCTGACTCCTGAAGAATTTCCTCTCCCAGATGATACCTTGTATCTGGCCTCCTGCTCCCTACACCTATCTTCATTACATTACATTTGGTTGGGTTAAACTCTAACAACCATTTGTTCGACCATTCCTTCAGCTTGTCTAGGTCTTCTTGAAGCCTCAAACAGTCCTCTTCTGTTTTAATCCTTCTCATAATTTTAGCATCGTCCGCAAACATTGAGAGAAATGAATCGATACCCTCCGGGAGATCATTTACATATATCAGAAACACGATAGGACCGAGTACAGAGCCCTGTGGGACTCCACTGGTGACTTCACGCCAATCGGAGGTCTCACCCCTCACCGTAACTCTCTGCTTCCTATTGCTTAGATACTCCCTTATCCACTGGAGCACCTTACCAGCTACACCTGCCTGTCTCTCCAGCTTATGTACCAGCCTCTTATGCGGTACTGTGTCAAAGGCTTTCCGACAATCCAAGAAAATGCAGTCCGCCCAGCCCTCTCTTTCTTGCTTAATCTGTGTCACCTGATCGTAGAATTCTATCAAGCCTGTAAGGCAAGATTTACCCTCCCTGAATCCATGTTGGCGATTTGTCACGAAGTCCCATCTCTCCAGATGTGTTACCAGTTTTTTTCTCACGATCTTCTCCATCACCTTGCATGGTATACAAGTCAAGGACACTGGCCTGTAGTTCAGTGCCTCTTGTCTGTCGCCCTTTTTGTATATTGGGACCACATTCGCCGTCTTCCATATTTCTGGTAGGTCTCCCGTCTCTAGTGATTTACTATACACTATGGAGAGTGGCAAGCAAAGTGCCTCTGCACACTCTTTCAGTACCCATGGTGAGATCCCATCTGGACCAACCGCCTTTCTAACATCCAGATCCAGCAGGTGTCTCTTGACCTCCTCTCTCGTAATTTCGAACTCCTCCAAGGCCGCCTGGTTTACCTCCCTTTCTCCTAGCACAGTGACCTCACCCTGTTCTATTGTGAAGACCTCCTGGAACCTCTTGTTGAGTTCCTCACACACCTCTGTCATTCTCTGTATACCTGTCCTCGCCTGTTCTAAGTTTCAATACCTGTTCTTTCACTGTTGTTTTCCTTCTGATGTGACTGTGGAGTAGCTTTGGTTCGGTCTTGGCTTTGTTTGCTATATCATTTTCAAAAATTTTCTCTGCTTCTCTTCTCACCCTGACGTACTCATTCCTGGTTCTCTGGTATCTCTCCCTGCTTTCTGGTGTTCTGTTATTCCGGAAGTTCCTCCACGCCTTCTTGTTCAGTTTCTTCGCTTCCATACATGCCCTATTATACCATGGATTCTTTTGTTGCTTCTCGAAACATATTGTGTGTGTGTGTGTGTGTGTGTGTGTGTGTGTGTGTGTGTGTGTGTGTGTGTGTGTGTGTGTGTGTGTGTGTGTGTGTGTGTGTGTGTGTGTGTGTGTGTGTGTGTGTGTGTGTGTGTGTGTGTGTGTGTGTACTCACCTAGTTGTTGTGTTTGCGGGGGTTGAGCTCTGGCTCTTTGGTCCCGCCTCTCAACCGTCAATCAACAGGTGTACAGATTCCTGAGCCTATCGGGCTCTGTCATATCTACACTTGAAACTGTGTATGGAGTGAGCCTCCACCACATCACCCCCTAATGCATTCCATTTGTCAACCACTCTGACACTAAAAAAGTTCTTTCTAATATCTCTGTGGCTCATTTGGGCACTCAGTTTCCACCTGTGTCCCCTTGTGCGTGTTCCCCTTGTGTTAAATAGACTGTCTTTATCTACCCTATCACTCCCCTTCAGAATCTTGAATGTGGTGATCATGTCCCCCCTAACTCTTCTGTCTTCCAGCGAAGTGAGGTTTAATTCCCGTAGTCTCTCCTCGTAGCTCATACCTCTCAGCTCGGGTACTAGTCTGGTGGCAAACCTTTGAACCTTTTCCAGTTTAGTCTTATCCTTGACTAGATATGGACTCCATGCTGGGGCTGCATACTCCAGGATTGGCCTGACATATGTGGTATACAAAGTTCTGAATGATTCTTTACACAAGTTTCTGAATGCCGTTCGTATGTTGGCCAGCCTGGCATATGCCGCTGATGTTATCCGCTTGATATGTGCTGCAGGAGACAGGTCTGGCGTGATATCAACCCCCAAGTCTTTTTCCTTCTCTGACTCCTGAAGAATTTCCTCTCCCAGATGATACCTTGTATCTGGCCTCCTGCTCCCTACACCTATCTTCATTACATTACATTTGGTTGGGTTAAACTCTAACAACCATTTGTTCGACCATTCCTTCAGCTTGTCTAGGTCTTCTTGAAGCCTCAAACAGTCCTCTTCTGTTTTAATCCTTCTCATAATTTTAGCATCGTCCGCAAACATTGAGAGAAATGAATCGATACCCTCCGGGAGATCATTTACATATATCAGAAACACGATAGGACCGAGTACAGAGCCCTGTGGGACTCCACTGGTGACTTCACGCCAATCGGAGGTCTCACCCCTCACCGTAACTCTCTGCTTCCTATTGCTTAGATACTCCCTTATCCACTGGAGCACCTTACCAGCTACACCTGCCTGTCTCTCCAGCTTATGTACCAGCCTCTTATGCGGTACTGTGTCAAAGGCTTTCCGACAATCCAAGAAAATGCAGTCCGCCCAGCCCTCTCTTTCTTGCTTAATCTGTGTCACCTGATCGTAGAATTCTATCAAGCCTGTAAGGCAAGATTTACCCTCCCTGAATCCATGTTGGCGATTTGTCACGAAGTCCCATCTCTCCAGATGTGTTACCAGTTTTTTTCTCACGATCTTCTCCATCACCTTGCATGGTATACAAGTCAAGGACACTGGCCTGTAGTTCAGTGCCTCTTGTCTGTCGCCCTTTTTGTATATTGGGACCACATTCGCCGTCTTCCATATTTCTGGTAGGTCTCCCGTCTCTAGTGATTTACTATACACTATGGAGAGTGGCAAGCAAAGTGCCTCTGCACACTCTTTCAGTACCCATGGTGAGATCCCATCTGGACCAACCGCCTTTCTAACATCCAGATCCAGCAGGTGTCTCTTGACCTCCTCTCTCGTAATTTCGAACTCCTCCAAGGCCGCCTGGTTTACCTCCCTTTCTCCTAGCACAGTGACCTCACCCTGTTCTATTGTGAAGACCTCCTGGAACCTCTTGTTGAGTTCCTCACACACCTCTGTCATTCTCTGTATACCTGTCCTCGCCTGTTCTAAGTTTCAATACCTGTTCTTTCACTGTTGTTTTCCTTCTGATGTGACTGTGGAGTAGCTTTGGTTCGGTCTTGGCTTTGTTTGCTATATCATTTTCAAAAATTTTCTCTGCTTCTCTTCTCACCCTGACGTACTCATTCCTGGTTCTCTGGTATCTCTCCCTGCTTTCTGGTGTTCTGTTATTCCGGAAGTTCCTCCACGCCTTCTTGTTCAGTTTCTTCGCTTCCATACATGCCCTATTATACCATGGATTCTTTTGTTGCTTCTCGAAACATATTTGTGTGTGTGTGTGTGTGTGTGTGTGTGTGTGTGTGTGTGTGTGTGTGTGTGTGTGTGTGTGTGTGTGTGTGTGTGTGTGTGTGTGTGTGTGTGTGTGTGTGTGTACTCACCTAGTTGTTGTGTTTGCGGGGGTTGAGCTCTGGCTCTTTGGTCCCGCCTCTCAACCGTCAATCAACAGGTGTACAGATTCCTGAGCCTATCGGGCTCTGTCATATCTACACTTGAAACTGTGTATGGAGTGAGCCTCCACCACATCACCCCCTAATGCATTCCATTTGTCAACCACTCTGACACTAAAAAAGTTCTTTCTAATATCTCTGTGGCTCATTTGGGCACTCAGTTTCCACCTGTGTCCCCTTGTGCGTGTTCCCCTTGTGTTAAATAGACTGTCTTTATCTACCCTATCACTCCCCTTCAGAATCTTGAATGTGGTGATCATGTCCCCCCCTAACTCTTCTGTCTTCCAGCGAAGTGAGGTTTAATTCCCGTAGTCTCTACTCGTAGCTCATACCTCTCAGCTCGGGTACTAGTCTGGTGGCAAACCTTTGAACCTTTTCCAGTTTAGTCTTATCCTTGACTAGATATGGACTCCATGCTGGGGCTGCATACTCCAGGATTGGCCTGACATATGTGGTATACAAAGTTCTGAATGATTCTTTACACAAGTTTCTGAATGCCGTTCGTATGTTGGCCAGCCTGGCATATGCCGCTGATGTTATCCGCTTGATATGTGCTGCAGGAGACAGGTCTGGCGTGATATCAACCCCCAAGTCTTTTTCCTTCTCTGACTCCTGAAGAATTTCCTCTCCCAGATGATACCTTGTATCTGGCCTCCTGCTCCCTACACCTATCTTCATTACATTACATTTGGTTGGGTTAAACTCTAACAACCATTTGTTCGACCATTCCTTCAGCTTGTCTAGGTCTTCTTGAAGCCTCAAACAGTCCTCTTCTGTTTTAATCCTTCTCATAATTTTAGCATCGTCCGCAAACATTGAGAGAAATGAATCGATACCCTCCGGGAGATCATTTACATATATCAGAAACACGATAGGACCGAGTACAGAGCCCTGTGGGACTCCACTGGTGACTTCACGCCAATCGGAGGTCTCACCCCTCACCGTAACTCTCTGCTTCCTATTGCTTAGATACTCCCTTATCCACTGGAGCACCTTACCAGCTACACCTGCCTGTCTCTCCAGCTTATGTACCAGCCTCTTATGCGGTACTGTGTCAAAGGCTTTCCGACAATCCAAGAAAATGCAGTCCGCCCAGCCCTCTCTTTCTTGCTTAATCTGTGTCACCTGATCGTAGAATTCTATCAAGCCTGTAAGGCAAGATTTACCCTCCCTGAATCCATGTTGGCGATTTGTCACGAAGTCCCATCTCTCCAGATGTGTTACCAGTTTTTTTCTCACGATCTTCTCCATCACCTTG